>NC_057738.1:41649798-41690342 GCF_004010195.1 Chiloscyllium plagiosum
TCGCATTTATCCAGGTTGAACTCCATCTGCCACCTCTCAGCCCCTCTCTGCATCCTGTCAATGTCATGCTGCAGCCTACAACAGCCCTCAATACTGTCAATGACACCTCCAATCTTTGTGCCGTCTGCAAACTTGCTAACCCATCCTTCAATCTCCTCATCCAAGACATTAATAAAAATTACAAAGAGTAAAGGCTCAAGAACAGAGCCCTGTGGAACACCACTCAACACTGACTTCCAGGCAGAATGCTTTCCTTCCACTATCACTTGCTGTCTTCTGTCAACCGGCCAATTCTGTATCCAGATAGCTATTGTTCCCTGTATCCCATTCCTCCTGACCTTCTGATCGAGCCTACCATGGGGAACCTTATCAAATGCCTTGAAGTCCACATACACCACATCCACCACTCGACCCTCATCAACTTGTCTAGTAACATCCTCAAAGAACTCAAGAAGATTTGTGAGACATGACCTGCCCCTCACAAAGCCGTGCTTATTGCATTTAATCAAGCCATGCTCTTCCAGATGGTCATAAATCCTATCCCTCAGAATCCTTTCTAACACCTTGCAGATGACAGACGTGAGACCGACTGGTCTGTAATTGCCGGGGATTTCCCTATTTCCTTTCTTGAAGAGAGGAATTACATTTGCCTCCCTTCAGTTCTCAGGTACGACTCCGGTTGAGAGCGAGGATGCAAAGATCTTTGCAAGCGGCGCAGCAATCACATTTTTCACTTCCCAAAGCAGCTGAGGACAAATCTGGTCTGGCCCTGGCGACTTGTCAATCTTAATGTTTGTCAAAATTTTCAGCACATCAGCTTCCTCAATCTCTATCCATTCCAGCATGCACACCTGCTCCTCAATGGTTTCATTCACTACAAGGTCCTTTTCTTTAGTAAAGACAGAAGCAAAAAACTCATTTTGGGCTTCCCCTACCTCTTCAGACTCTATACACAAGTTCCCTATGCTATCCCTGATTGGCCCTACTCTTTCTTTAATCATTCTCTTATTCCTCACATACGTATAAAATGCCTTTGGATTCTCCCTAATCCTTCCTACAAGCCTTTTTTGTGCCCCCTCCTGGCTCTCCTCAGACCATTTTTGAGCTCCTTCTCACCTGCTGTAATTGTCTAGAGCTGAGCAAGACCCTTGCTTCCTCCTCCTCCTTACATAAGTTACCTTCTTCCTTTTGATCTTCCTCCGATCTCGTCATCCAAGGTTCCTTTATCTTACCCCTTCTTGCCTGTCTCAGAGGAACACATTTATGCATCACTTGCAACAACTGTTCCTTAAACAGTTTCCACATGTCTATAATGCCCTTCCCATGGAGCAATTGCTCCCAGTCCATGCTTCCCAACTCACGTCTGATAGTATCATAGTTTCCTCTTCCCCAATTAAATATCCTCCCATGGTGCCTGCTTCTCCCCTTCTCCATAGCTATGTAGAATGTGAGGCAGTTGTGGTCACTATCACCAAAATGCTCTCCCACTGCACCTGACACCTGCCCCGGCTCATTGCCGAGCACCAAATCCAAAATGGCCTCTCCCCTCGTTGGCCTGTCAACGTACAGAGTTAGGAAACCCTCCTGAACACACCTTACAAAACAGCTCCTTCCAAACCATCTGCTCGAAGGAGGTTCCAATCAATATTGGGAAAGTTAAAGTCACCCATTACAACAACCCCACAGCATTCACACTTTTACAAAACCTGCCGACCTATGCTTTCTTCAATCTCCCTGCTGCTATTGGGGGGGCCTGTAGCAAACCCCTAATGAGGTGATTGCTCCCTTACTGTTCCTAATTTCCACCCATACTGACTCAGTAGGCAGATCTTCCTCGACAATGGTAACTGCTGTAGCTGTGATACCCTCTCTGATTAGTTTAAACCCTCTCGAACTACTCGAGCAAACCTTCCACCCAGGACATTGGTCCCCTTCCAGTTCAGATGCAACCCGTCCTTCTTGTACAGGTCTCACCTTCCCCAGAAGGCATTCCAATTATCGACATATCTGAAGCCCTCCCCTCCAACACCAGCTGCCCAGCCACGTGTTAAGCTGCACCCGCTCCCTTCCTCGCCTCGCTATCTCGTGGCATCGGTAGTAAACCCGAGAACACTACTCTGTTCGTCCTGCTTTGCAGCTTCCACCCTAACTCCCTGAAATCACTTTTTATATCCTCGATCCTTTTCCTGGCTATATCATTGGTCCCAATATGTAACACGATTGCTGGCTGTTCACCCTCCCCTTTCAGAATCTTATACACCCGATCGGACCCTGGCACCAGGGAGGCAACATACTTTCTGAGAATCCCGATCCTGACCACAAAATCTCCTGTCAATTCTCCTAACAATCGGGTCTCCTACCACTAGCGCTTTTCTATTCTGCCCCCTTCCCTTCTGGGCCACAGTGTCAGGCTCAGTGCCAGAGAACTGACCACTATGGCTTTCCTCTGATAGGTCATCCAAAATGATATACTTATTGCTGAGGGGAATGTCCACAGGGGATCCCTGCACTGTCTGTCTGTCCCCTTTCCTCCCCCTGACTGTAACCCATCTATCCTTATCTTGAGCCTCAGGAGTGGCCAACTGCCGGTAACTTCTCTCAATTACCCCCTCAGCCTCCTGAATGATCCACAGTTCATCCAGCTCCAGCTCCAATTCCCTAACATGGTTTTCAAGGAGCTGGAGTTGGGTGCACTTCACGCAGACGAAGCCAGCGGAGACATGTGTCATGTCTCTCACCTGCCACATTTTGCAGGATCCCTGGGTTTAGACTTATCAGCCAAGGGTTACATCTTATCTACATCTAATCCCTCATGCTTTGTAAAAATTATATAAGCTTCAAATGAAATCACATCTCATTCTTCAAAACTCCAGGAAGTCAGACTCTCTCTCTATGAGATAATCCGACTATTCCAGGCATTAATTTGGTGACCTTCCATTGCATTCTATGGCAAGTATATTCCTTCTTTCAATAAGGAAACCAAAACTACACACATACTCCAAGATAAGGCTTCACCAAAACTCGATGTACCTGCAGTAAGAAATCTTTACTCCAATGCTTAGATCCCTTCATGATGAAGGCCAGCCCCTGACATACCTTCCTCATTACTTGCTGCATCTGCACATTAGATTTTAGTGAATGATGAACAAAGACACCCAAGGTCCCTTTGATTGCCAACGTTTCCCAAGCTCAGTGAGCACTGTTTAAATAATATTCAATGTTTTCCCTTCTTTTTACCAAAATGATGAATTGTTTGGTGCTACAAAATAAATGTCTTTCAGCAATATTCAAAGCAAATTACATTGTTATGTGTGACGTATATGTTTCCAAAAAAATCAGAACCATTTGTGGCCAATACTAAGCTAACTGTGTGTTTCTTCAATGCTTACATTGAGACATGCACATTATTAATCTAGAATGTCATGGAAAGCCAACTGCATAGATTTATTTCCCTGCCAGTCTTAACCATGGAATGCTACACTTAGACTTATCATTACTTAATCCCCAAGGATTATTTTTCTTCAAATGCTTTTAATTCCCTATGTTCTAATTATACCATCCCTTGTAGCCCTTTCCGTCTCTACATTTTTCAATTTGTATCCCTTTGGCTGACAGGCTGTTTGTTTAAGTGTATTTTATCGCTTTTTTATCTGCAGTTCTTTTATTTGTGAGTTTGATTGCATCTAAAGCCTTCTGAAAAAACCTTGAGGGACACAGTGTAAGGTCATTTTCTATTGACAAACCACTGGTTTTATTGTCTCGGCTGTCAGCTACAATAGACAGCGCGTGTGAAACTTTCTGCCAAGTGAAATAACTGTGTTTACCTGGCACCCGCTTTAGTCTCCTTTGCACCCTGATTGAACGCTTTGTTAAACCTTTCTCATGCCTGTGCAGCATCCACAACCTCCTCAAATGGTTACATTCCCAGCACAAACCTCAGCGAACAATTGACTCTTTTGCTCCTGAGTAAATTTCCAACAAACACATCAGCTGGAATCTGCTTGCTCTCAGCTCTTATTCTTCAAGCAACATTGATCTTGCTTATTTAATAATAAAGGAGGACTATCCCCTGTGGTCCCACTGCAAGCTGCTAACAAGCTGATTCTGTGAACTGAAAGTGAAGTCCAATTGCATATTTGTTCTTGAACATTTGTTTCCTGACTATTCTGATTGGCCTTCCTCAAGTTCCTATCCTCTATCTGCATCATCTCAAGATGTTAACTTTAAAATTGCAGCCACCAACATTACTACACTTCAAGAAGCCCCAGTTAAAATGGAGACTGAGCCCTTTATACTCTCAGATTACATGCTATGACACTATGAGGATATCATGTCTCTTAAAGGTATACTGACATACTGCAACACTTAAAGGTGCACTGCCCTGCTAAGTTTCTTAAAGGCAGACTGCTATACTGACTGGAGGCATGAGGAGCAAGAAGATAATTAAGGAAAGAAGAGAGCTAATTAGAGACTAGAACGGTACCTTGTGTGTGGAAGCAGAGGCAAAGGGCATGATTCACAATGCATACATTAAGATGGATATTTGCAGAGTCAGAAGAGCTCCACACATCATTAAAAATGGTGGGAAAACTCCGACCATGGTCATCCCAGTCCCATTTCCAGCTGAAACCATTCCTGACTGGAGAGGAAAAAGGGAAACAGAAAGTGCTGGAGAAACTCAGCAGGTCTGGCAGGAGAGAGAGAAGCAGAATTAACGTTTCAGGGTCTAGTGGCCCTTTTCTCAGATCGATGTGGAAAGATCAGCGTTGTGATCTCGGACATTCTGCCTGAAAGAAGTTTTAGTGGGAACTTCCGAAAAAGCCATGGGGAGAAATTCTTGAAAGGGAGAAAAAAATGTTACAGATGGCAAAGGGAAAAAGCAGGAAATAATTGGATAGTTCAACTGAGAAATCAACACAGGAATGTCAGGCCAAATGGCCTCACTCTTTGCTGTATCATTCAAGGATTCTAATGCAGCCTAGTTTGTTTTCAGGGAATCTGTAACTGATCAGCAGTGAAAAAAAACCCAGATTATATTTTGCGCTGCCTTATCAGACAGCAGCAGCTGCAATAAGAGAAAGTTTATTCTGACAATGCCGTGCCAGGCTGACACTGAGAAATCAAAGCTTCTTACTTCATCAGATCAGAGTGGTTTGTTCCGCATCCCACACTCGGATTCACAAGAAAAATACCATCCCGACTGCTTTCAGTCTGACCCAACTGACAATTTAATGAGTAACAGAGTGGTTTCTGCAATCTTATCGTCTCCCTCTCTCCTGTCGCTAACACTGGCCAGTTGGTGCAGGTAGGAATGCTGGTGTTGCTTTGACATTCCTCCCCCATCTCTACTCATCAACCAAGTTCCTTTCCCATTGCACCCCACCCCTCAAACTTGCTTCAAGCTTCTAGAAGTAGACACTTAAGTCCACAATTCTGTTATTAACTTTGATCATTGCGAAACATAATCCATGTGGCTGCTTTCAGGGCATTCATGCTGAAATGATGAATAACTTTTGAATAAACTCTCATTTTTATCTTTAAGAAGAAATAAACACAATAGAGATATTGTCAGTCAGAGGTTTGCTCCAGGCTAGCATAGACCATTAGAGGTAATCTGAAGCAGAGAAAAACATTTCTACTCCTCCTGACCTGACATTAACAAAGAAAAAAGTGTCTCACTAAACGTTTTAGGAGTTTACCAGGGCACGAAGGACACCTGAATAAGGTAGGATACTATATAAATGAATTTGGCACAAGGTCCTCTATTAGGCTATGAATAGTAACGCTACAAATTCAAAATGAGGCACCCAGAGTGTCAGAGCTGCTGTTATACTCAGATGGGACATATAGAAGTCTCAGCTACCCTCTGGCATGGAGATAATTCGCTCATTTGTTGCCCATCCCTAATTATTCAGATGGGATTTAAGAGTTAACCACAGGCACATTGCTTTGTACTTGGAGTCACATGTTGGTCAGACCAGGGAAAGGAAGCAGTTTCATTCACTAAAGAAGCATGACTGAACAAGATGGGTTTTAAAACAATTTGACAACTGTGTCACGGTCAGTGTTGAACTTTTAATTCAAGGCTTTTTTTTACAGAGGTTGCATGAAAAATCCACCACCACTCACAATGGGATTCAAATGTAATCTCCAAACAAATACATGGGTCTCTGGAGTAGTAACAATCGCATTAGGCCACCACCTCTCAAACACTGTGATGCAATTCAAAGAAGACTAGGCCTTTCTTGGCCAAGGTTTCTCCCTCAACCAACAATTGAAAGCAGATTGTCTCAGCGTTATCTCACTTCTGTGATAGTCTTCATACTGTTCCCAACAATTAAATACTGGCTGTATTTTATAAAATATTTCATTGGTTGTAAAGTGCTTTAGGATGTCCTGAGAGTGTGAAAATTGTTGGACTTTAGCAATTTCTTTCTCCAAGCAAGTTTGGCAACCTTTTAGAATGTCTAAAATGCCCCATTGAAGAATTATTTTGTTGGCTAACCATCTGAATTCCATCTGTGTAGGCCAGCTCAGGTCTTTTCTCAGATGCCGGGCACAACACTTTGCAATACCCACTCTGAAAGGGAACAATTGGCCAAATGGTCTCCTTTGCACCATAACAATTTAGAGTAGATTTAGAGTAGAGTAGATTCCCTACAGTGTGGAAACAGGCCCTTCAGCCCAACGAGTCCACCAACCCCAACCAGACCCATTTCCCTCTGACTAATGCACCTAACACTATGAACAATTTAGCATGGTCAATTGACCCAACCTGCACATCTTTGGACTGTGGGAGGAAACCGGAGCACCCAGAGGAAATCCATGCACACAGGGAGAATTGTGCAAACTCCACACAGACAGTCTGCCTGAGGCTGGAATCAAACCTGGGACCCTGGTGCTGTGAAGCAGCAGTGTTAACTACTGAGCCACTGTGCTGCCCCTGCAATTCTATGGTGTTGTTACTCAAGCCAATCCAGCAGAAAAAAAATTTTCAAAACAGTTCAGAAAAATACATGATAAACACATGACTGAGGAATATTTTAAAATCAGCATCATCCACCCACATAATCCCTCTCCTTTTAACAATTTTTATTCCAGTTCTCTCAGGAAGGCAGTGATTCAGGTTGGTATTTACTTACCATCCCTCACAAACTCTCTAAAGGAGGAATGCTTCAAGCTTGAACTTGGACTTCAGAAAGCCACTCAACTTGAGCAGTAAGTGAGCTTGACACCCAAGTATATTTCAATTAATCTCTCTGAGCTACAGACGCTATTGTTTTGGCTCCCATTAGCTAATCCTGCAGAGACCAAAGTGTACCATTTTCCCCACAGGAGGGTCAAGTTTATACACTGTACAGTTTGGGCCCTTGTGTACAAGGCTGCTGAGAAGGCCAGTATTATAGTACATTTAACTGCAACTACATTCATGTTAACCAGTTGACTTGCAGGAGACAATTGTAACAGAACCGCCAGCAGTGGATATGAAGAGAGGGTCTGAGTGGGAACTTGGGCTGCTGTGCCAAGGACCTCCAGGAGAATGTGAATGGGCAGCTGAAGGAACTTAATGGACCCCAACATCCCTCTTTGTATCAATGCTACCAAAGGTCCTGCATTCCCTGTATACCTTCCACTGCATTTGGCATCACAAAATGCAACACTTCATTCAATCTCTCATTTTTCTGCCCAACTGATCTGAAGCTGATAACCTTCCCCATTATCCATAACTCCAACAAAATTTTGTGTCTTCTGCAAACTTACTAATCAGACAGCCTATTATTTTCATCCAAATTATTTACATAAATTAGAAACAGCAGGGCGTCACAGCATCAAACACAAACAAATGCAAACACAAGCATATGGTTAAAATGAAGAGAGTACCTGGTATAAAAAAACAAGTAAAAATATGTAAAATGAAAATGTCTTTAGAAATTTTGAGGTGTTAGATTTCAATCTGGGAACACGGTTGTTTAATGGATGCCCTATGTCGACAGCAGTTCTCAGTGAATAGATGATTGTCCAATTCATTTTATCACTGAGAACTGTTTGACAAATGGCTGAGGGAAAAAGCACAGAAGAAACTGTAGGTCTTCCCATCCTGTTGTTACAATTTCGCATCTCTTGCTGCCCAAAAGCTGTTTGCCTGGAAGGCAGTTCATTTATGAATTCCCATGTCTGGCTTCAGTTTTTTTTTAAAAATAATGCTGGATAATCTGCAGGCAATTTTCAATTTAATGTAGAAAACTTACAAAACTATAGAAATGAAAAAAAAACTAGAAGATAAATATTTATTCCTGTCTAATAGTTTAGGTAAGTTGGACAGTGTGTGTTTGTTTCGACTGCAATTTAGAAAAGTGTGGGGTGACTTGACTGATTGGTCTTGACCAGGTGGACGTGGAAAGGATGTTTCCTCTTGTGGGTCAGCCAGAATTAGTATGTGCTGTTTAATATTTGGAGTCATCCTTTCAGGAGAGAGATGAAAAGATCTGCTTTCTCTCAATTATGCAGGTTTGGAATTATCTGCCTCAGGGAGTGGTGGATGTGGTGGTCATTAAATATTGTTACGGCAGAGGTCGAGATTCAGAATAGGCAGAGAATTGAGAGCTATCAGGTGTGGACAGGAATATGGAATTCAATCTTCCAACAAATCAGCCATGATCTCATTGAATGGCAGAACAGGCTGGAGGAGCTGCATGGTCTCCTTCTGCTCCTATTTCATATATCTGCATGTTTTGATTGTCTTTATTCATCGTACATTGGTTTCAAGCTTGTCAGGTGACTGCTGCTGCCATCTTAAGTCATCACTTTCTCCAGTTTTCAAAATGATTTTAGTCCACTTAAGGCCTTGGGTATTAAAGTCATTCCATGGGCATTAAAAACTGATTGGCCATATTTTACCATAATCATGACAGGACCCCAACATCTCCTCAAGGATATCTGATATAAGACCATTGTTTATCATTGAGGGTGGGTGGAACACAAGCCATTATCAATCCACATGAAGACCCCAGTCCCCATTGTCCACACGCTCATGTGTGTGACTGGCACGGTAGGTAATAATTATATAACAAGCAAAGTCACAGTTCATTATTACTTACTGGAGAAAAAGCCTGTTGCAATTAGAAGTTTATGATGGGTGAGTTTCTAATAACATGCTTTCTTCCTAATTACATACTATCGTTAGATATTTAAGTTTAAGAACAGGATACAATTATGACTATATGATTCGCTGCTTTGGTGTTCTCAAATTGAAAAGAATGGACAAAAAGAGTAATACTGCTCTAAAATTCCCTGTTTAATGTTTGTTGCTAAAAAGTCAAAGTTTCTCAATTGTTTGGGTTATGCTGATACAGAAAGAATTGTGTTTTCATTGCTTAGCTACATTGGTACAAGTGAGGACAAGGGCTCAATACTCTATTCTGTGAGTAGCGTCGTAAGGTTCAGCCTATTCCATTCATATCCATTGGATATGATCACAGCAGCATTGGATTTTATTTGATTTGATTTATTGTGGTCACCTAAGTACAGTGAAAAGCTTTGTTTGCGAGTAGTATAAGCAGATCATAGTAAGCAAGGACATCCAGATAATAGGATGGTTAGACAGAGCAAAGTATTCAGGGTTTCACTGCACAGGAGGTGCACAAAACAAGATCAACATCATTTCAAGTTCGAGAGGTCCATTTAGCAGTGAAATAACGGCAGAGGAGAAGCTGTACCTGAACCTGCCGATACGTATGTTCAAACTTCTGTGTGTCTTCTGCCTGATGGAAGAGGTTGTAGGAGAGTATTACCGGGGTGGGAGGATCTTTGATGATGTTGGCAGCCTTTCTGTGGTAACAAGAGGTGTAAATGGAGTCTGTGGATGTGAGGTTGGTTTCCGTGATGGTCTGGGCTGTGCCCACAACTTTCTTATCATTTCTTACAGTCCTGGGCAGAGCTGTTGTCAAACCAGACTGTTATGCACCCTCAATGGTGAGGGTCCTTATGGACATACCGAATTTCCTGAGCTGCCTGATGAAGAAGAGGCGTTGTTGTGCCTTCTTGACCGTTGCACCTATGTGGGAAATCCAGGACAAGCTGTCGGTTATTGTCACTCCGAGGAATTTGATGTTCCCCACCCTCTCAACCTCCAGTGATGTAGATAGAGGGGTGTCTCGTCCTTTCTTTCTGGAGTCACTGATGAGTTCTTTAGTTTTACCAATGTTGAGAGAGAGAGATTGTTCTCACTGCACCACATCACCAAGCCCTATAGGTCCTTAACTGATTCTCATAGGATGCCTGTTGTGACATATCTATGCCTTAAGTCAATCAGAGAGAAAGGGATCTGTGTGTGTGTGTCCATATGTGTGTCTCTGAGTGAGTGTCCATGTGTCTAAGTGTGTATGTGTGTGTCCATGTGTGTGTGCATGCATGTATGTGCGTGTGTGTGTGTATGTGTGTGTGTATGTGTGTTGGACAGTCACTAGGATCTAGGATTAACCGATAATGTGAAGTGGATGATGATAGTAGACCTTGTACATCCCTCACAACCTGCCATTTTGCCAACATCTCCTTCACACTTTCCAGAATCAGTATTACTTCTGCAAACCCCATTTTGCAGGAATGCTTGATAAAGAATGTATGAGAGGCTCAGAGGAAAAGAAAATATGAGAGAGTTAACGCAAAAACAGGAGAGGGAGCAAGAGCGTGAGAGGCACAGCAGGGAAGGAAAGAATATAAAGGATAGTCCAAACAAATAAAGCTTTCCTCCTGTAATGGTCTGACTGGTTATCAATGATAAACCACTGAGGAGTCTTAACAAGGAGATACTTGTTTTATATAAATAGAGGCAGTTTATTGCACAAGAGTAATACATACCAATTACATTGACTAATTTGGCAAATGTGCTTAAGGTAATCAGGAACCAAGTATATCATTGCTGACCCCATCAGGATCTTCTTAGACACTAGGAGAAAGTGAGGACTGCAGATGCTGGGGATCAGAGCTTAAAAATGTGTTGCTGGAAAAGCACAGCAGGTCACGCAGCATCAATTGGGTGGCACGGTGGCCCAGTGGTTAGCACTGCAGCCTCGCAGCGGCAGAGACCTGGGTTCAATTCCCGACTCAGGCGACTGACTGTGTGGAGTTTGCACATTCTCCCCGTGTCTGCGTGGGTTTCCTCCGGGTGCTCCGGTTTCCTCCCACAGTCCAAAGATGTGCAGGTCAGGTGAATTGGCCATACTAAATTACCCGTAGTGTTAGGTAAGGGATAAATGTAGGGGTATGGGTGGGTTGCGCTTCGGCGGGTCGGTGTGGACTTGTTGGGCCAAAGGGCCTGTTTCCACACTGTAATGTAATCTAAATCTAATCTAAAGGAGAAGGAGAATCGACGTTTCGGGCATATTTTTTAAGCTCTTCTTAGACACTGCCTGATTTTCCATCTAAAGACATTCTGAAGCCATCAAACTGGGAGGGACTTAATGCAACTTCAATACTAAATCTTTCAGGACCATTATATTATACAGTCTCCATCATTTATAAAGCACAAGTTAGGAATTGTGATGGAATGCTCCCCACTTGTCTGGATGGGTGCAGCTCTGAAAACACTCAAGAAACTTGGCAGTATCCAGGACAAAGCAGCCCGGTTATTTGGCATCACATATACATCTTCATGATTTCAACATTCCAAATTCAGCTCAGTGGCAGCTGTGTGTTTCATCTACAATTCACCAAGGCTCCTTCAACAGCACCATTTGCACCTGAGACTTTTTACCACAAAAAAGGATATGGGAACATCACCATGCTCAAGCTCCTCTCCAGGTCACTCACCATCCTGGCACACAAATGTATCAGCCCCAGTCGGCTTTTAATCCCGACCAAGCTACACCCAGCACATTGGCATGCCACAAATTACTCAGATAGTGGATCCCAAAATACAATGTTCTGAAATAGTATCCATCAAATTTGGATTTAAGTGAAATGGCCTTTGTCTGAAGTCTTTACATTTTTCCAATGATTGTCTTTTGACACTATCAAGAGTGTGGATGGCCCAAAACTGCAGCTTAAAAACATTTAAGAATTCTTTAGGAATGTTTCATGATCTGCATGATGTAACTCTGCATCGGCATTCGTACCTTTCTTGGTCTCCTAGACTGGGAGCACTATGAGCAACATTTCCAGGGTCCTGGATGACTTTAATTACCAGAGTACAATGGGAATAATTCATAATAACATATGTTTATTTGTTCATGAGATGTGGAACTTGCCTGCCAGACTGACATTCATTGGCCACCCTTAAAATGTTGTAAATCTAGAAAATGTCCCATTTGCCTTGACATTGAATGGATGAGGAAAGGGCAGGAATGATGGTAGACATGAATAGATAAACGGATTATCACCAATTGCAGTGTGGACTGGCGGAGAAAATAGGTCAGGAAACTGGCGTAACTTGCCAGCATTCTCTTTGTGTGATATCACAGAATCCCTACAGTGTGAAAGCAGGTCATTTGAGTCCACAATGATCTTCCAAAGAACATCCCACCCAGATCCACCCTTGTATCACCCACAGCTAACCCACCTAGCCTTCACATCCCTGAACACTATGGGCAATTTAGCATGGCCAATTCACCTAACTTGCACATCTTTGGATTGTGGGAGGAAACCGGAGCACCCAAAGGAAACCCACACAGGCACTGGGAGAATGTGCAAACTCCACACAGACAGTCACCCGAGGGTGGGATTGGACTCAGGTCCCTGCTGCTGAGGCACCGGTGCTAACCACTAAACCATCGTGCTGCTGAATAGAATATTTCTCATCACCTGCCAGTTGCATCAGTAGATTTGGGCTGGTACTTTATACATTGGAACGGATTCTGTTAGAGGATGAGAAAACCAAAGCTGGCTGATTCGCCTCTGAACCTTTCATGCCCATGGAAGCAATCCGATTGTCCCTCCCATTCTGCAGTGATAACATTCTGTTGATTGCAGCTGCCAGTCTGTTACTGTTTTGTTGTTTACACACAGAAACATCTCCAGCCATAGAAACCATGCTGGCACCCCAGGGGTGAGTCAGCTAATAATTTGGCAAAGTTCGAATGCCTGCCAAGCTGCACACTCTAATAGCACAGCATCTGTAACCAAAGCAATTCACAGTCTGTCTGAGTTTCAATTAGGCAGGCTGCCATTAGGAATATTAAACACATAGATTTTTTTTAGATTTTGAACCCAAATTATTACCCACTAATGTCCTTTATAATTACACTCTCTATTCTTTATTGGGTCCAATTTTTCAGACCCATAATTTCTGAAATTTCATCTCTAATGCACAGATGCAGCCCATTTACATGTCATTTTTACACTCAGAGTGTTCATTTGGGGAATCCATTTTTAAACATATTTTTAAAAAATTGCATAAATTTGGCGGCACAATTTGAAGGTGATTATGGAGGGTCTGGAGCACTACGTGTTACCAGATGGTCTGATCCTTCATTTTGCCTCTTTCTCTCACATTCACTTCCGCAAACACACAATCTTGTGTCCTACTCACTGCCTGTGGCTTTCTTTTGAGCTTTTCACTGTCCAAACGCTTGCAGAAGAAATCTATTATTTTCAATTGTAAAAGCCACAAATTGATATAGAGCAAACCTTTTGTGGTTTCTAAATATAATCAGACAGCTGTGGATTGAATGCATCAATCCAATTCTCCCAAAAAAAGATTGTACTTGAAGGGTCCCCAGGTCAGAAAATTTCCTTTTGTATATTGGAAGTTTGGGATCCTGGGCTTGTTGTTGGGGCTGACGTCCAGCTTAATTGGTATTGATTCATCACCAACATTTTTACACAAATTTTCACAGAGTCATGGAGTGTTTGTACTGTCACATCTTTGATGAAAAGCAGAAGTTGTTTCCCATACAATCATAAGTTATAGGAACAGAAGTAGACCATTCAGCCCATCAAGTCTGCTCCGCCATTCAATGAGATCACGGCTGATCTGATCATCCTTAACTCCACTTACTTGTCTTTTCCCCATAACGTTCGACTCCCTTACTGATTAAAAATCTGTCCATCTCAGACTTGAATATCCACAATGACCTCGTCTCAACGGCCCTCCATGGTATAGATTCACTGCCCTCTGAGAGAAAAAAATTGTCCTCACCTCAGAAGACAATCCCTCCATACCTGGTGCATCCTGCAACACATCTGTCAATGCCACCTTTTTACGAAGCGCTTGCAAAGCAACACTGAAAACTTCCAGCAGTCTCTCTAAGTTGCTGGCTTGTGACTCACGAAAATAGAGAAAGCTCCTCAGGGAAGACCCTGACCCCAGAGAGACACTGTCAGAAACATGTATAGTAGTCGGAGGGAGTACTCCCTACAATTCATCTCCAGAGCCCTTTCTAGCATGACCTGGCCCACATGTAGCAGTCTCTGTAGATTTCACAGTGGAATCAGCCAGCTCAGAACTGAGGTGATCATCCTCATCCTAAGGATCTGCCAAACAGAAAGATACTCAAGATGATATCGGTGTTAGCTAAAGTACATCAGTTGTAAAGTAGTTTAATTTAAAAATATCAAATACCTTCGAATGAAGGAACCAAGAGAAACAGTGAACTGTTGACCTCACATTGGATGAATGGATGCATGAGTTAACAACAGATCCAATTGCCTAACGAATGGATTACATTCTAATTAGAGGCTGCAGGAAGCACGGCTTAGGCATTCTTTGTGATCACAGTGACTCCCAGTTTCCATGGAGTAACACTGAGCTCTAGCCATCAATACACAGTAACATGTCTCCAATTTTCCTCCAAAATTGACCCAGTCATACTGATTGATCTAAATCGTCTCGAATACCTGAAGAAAAGGAAACACTAGCTAGTAAAGTCCAGGAGGTGTAAAAATGAGGCAAGGAAATTACTGAAATTGAAGACAATTAGAGAAGCGATATAATCCTAGATGGAATATTGTTCCCAATTCTGCGATGATTATTTTAGCAAGGATGTCAAGGCATAAAAGAAGGGTGTGGAGGAGATTGTCTAGAATGGTAACAGGGATGACAGCTTCAGTCATGTTTTGATTTTGATTTACTGTAGTCACGTATCCCTAAGTAAAATGAAATGCTTTGTTTTGTGAGCAGCACAGGCAGATCAAAACAAACAAGATCATAGAGTGACTGGACAGAGTGATGCGTACATGGTTATAACAGCATAGGAGGTGCACAAAGCAAGGTCAACATTATTTGAATTTAGAGAGGTCAATTCATCAGTCTAATAACGGCAGGGAAGAAGCTGTTCCTGAAGCTGTTGGTGCTTCTGTTCAAGCTTCTGTATCGTCTGCTTGCCAGAAGAAGTTGGAAAGCAACATTACCAGGTGGGAGGAGTGTTTGTAACCATTGTATAAATGGATGCGAGGTTGGCTTCCGTAATGGCCTGGGCTGTGCACACAGACTTCAGTAGTTTTGGAGAAACCGGGGAAATTGGGATTGTTCTCCTTAGAGCAGAGATGGTTGGTAGGGAGACTTAATTAAAGTGCTGACAATCAATAATGGTTTTGATAGGCAAAGTGAGGAGAAGAGTTGGGAGGACATGGATTTATGCAAAATAATAATTGATAAAAGGAACAGCATGACGTGCGGAAAGAAAAGTGAATGAATGTGATTAGGAATTTACCATCCAACAGAATGGTTCAAAACTGATTCAACAAAAAATAGATTAAATAAAAACATGAAAAGCAGACATATTTCAGACAATTTTCAAAGAGAGCAGAAATGGAAGAATTGAAATTTTTAATTGTTCAGAATTAATATTCCAGATAATTGCAGCTGTTTTGTAACATTGCTGCTTGTTTGAAAATGCAGATTGCTCTGGCCTCACTGATATTTATTGAATGTACAGGAATTATGAAGAGCAGTTAAGAATCTATGGAGCGGGCTTCATTTCTACCTTATCCATCCCCCCCTCCCCCTTCCCTTTTGGATTTTGAACATTAAATGAGTGCAGTCTGACTGTATTCCTGGTTTCATCCTCTTGCTATGTGCTCAGCTGTTTTGCCTAAGAAACCATACTGTTGAATTGTGCACAAAGTGAAAGACAGCAAGGTTGTGGCGGGGGTGGGGGTGGGGAGACGGAGGGGGTAGCGTGGTGGTGTTGAGAGCAATGGAGAGAGAGGGAGGGAGTGAGATATTGATGACTCTCTCACTTTCAATTGAAGCCTGGGTTGTGATTTTCCTGCAGGACACATTTACTCGACCTGGCTACATTTATATTTGCTTCTCCTCTAAATCGATGAGTGCCGTAAAGCAAGTTGTAGATACCTTGTTATGAAGCTGACCATTAAGAATACACTACCCTGATAGCTAAAGGTTCTTGCAAGCACTGAATGTATTGCTCATACAGACCATCAATCTGACACGATCAGCTATCGAATCACTGGAAATCACTTTGTATCAAACAGATGAATTTGAAATTCACGGGGAAGAATGTATATTTGGATTATTTTATTTGACAAAGAGCTGAGAGGAATGATGACATGACTAGCTAGGCCAGCATCTATTGCCCATCCCTAATTGCACAGAGGGCAGTTAGGAGTCAACCACATTGCTGTGGATTTTGAGTCATGTTTGGTCAGACCAGTTTCTTTCCCTAAAGGACATTCCTGACTATCAATAATAGATTCATGGTCATTATTAGATGGTCATTCAACTCCTAATTCCAGCTTTTGAAAAAAAAATTGAATTCAAATTCCACCGGATGTAGGTTTGCTCGCTGAGCTGGAAGATTCATTTTCAGATGTTTCATCACCTTACTAAGTAACATCTTCAGTGAGCCTCCGGACGAAGCGCTGCTGCTGATTCCTGCTTTCTATTTATATGTTTGGGGTTCTTTTTGTCAGTGATGTCATTTCCTGTGGTGATGTCATTTCCTATGGTATGTCATTTCCTGTTCTTTTTCTCAGGGGGTGGTAAATGGGGTCCAAGTCAACAGTTTGTCGATCGAGGTCCAGTTGGAATGCCATGCTTCAATGAATTCTTGTGCGTGTCTCTGTTTGGCTTGTCCTAGGATGGATGTGTTGGCTCAGTCGGAGTGGTGTCCTTCTTTATCTGTATATAAGGATACTCGTGAGAGAGGGTCATGTCATTTTTTGGCTAGTTGATGTACATGTATCCTGTGGCTAGTTTTCTGTCTGTTTGTCTAATGTAGTGTTTGTTACAGTTGAAAATGAACCTTCCAGCTCAGCAAGCAAACCTACATCCAGAACCTCACCCTGAGCTACAGATCTTCTCAAAACTCGCTATCAAATTCCACCATTTGATATAGTGGGATTCAAACCCAGATCCCCCCAACATTAATGGGTCTCTGAATTAACACCGCAGTGATAATACCACTAAGTCATTGTCTCGCTTGTGCCACAGTGTTAATGCTACTGGGCTAATAATCTAGTATGACCCAGGCAAATAATCTGGAGAAATGGGTTTGACTCCCATCATGGTGGATGGTGAAACTTGAATTAATTATTTTTAAATCTGTAGTTTAACAGCTGGCCTAACGGCTAACATATAACTATTGTCTATTGTTTTTTTTAAATCAACTGTTTCACTACCCTCCTTTAGGTAAGGAAATTTGGTGTCATTACCTGGTCAGACCTACATGTGACTCCAGACTCACAGCAATGTGGTTGAGACTTAACTGCCCTCAGGGCAACTTGAGAAGGATGATCAATACTGACCTGCTTAGTCATGCCCACATCCCACGAATGAATGGAGAGCAATTTATGCAGCTTCCACAGCATTGTAAAAGTAACAAATGTAGGATGATGGAAGATGGAAATGGCAGAAGACGGAGTGCTGAAGGAGCTGCGATACTCATTTGCACGAGCCCAGGAATCAAGTAGGGTTCTTTCTTTCTGTTTTCCAGGAACATGAACAATATTTAAAATCTTGTTCTCAATGGACCAATGCACCAGCCTGCCCAGTGAACATTACACTTGGTGGTGAATACCTTTTTAAAAATTACCTCCGTACAATGGCCATCTGCCAGAAATGTTTAATGATTCATAATCTACCCAATTTTTTTTTGCAGATTTTCCTTTTTAGTCTCCTTGGCAGCAGGATTGGAGCGTGAATGATAAAAGAGACAAGAATATTCTTGCAGCTCACTGTGCCTCGGAAGAAGAGCAGTCCAGTTGGTGGTCAGGTATACGGTCCTTCTGTGGAGGGGGATGCTACATGCAGGGGCACACAGAGATAGTCCCTGTCCTCTCGACAGTCATTTCCCACCATTAATGGTGCAGTACTATTAGCAAATTAAAAACACAAGAGTTGATCTGCCTGGCTGTCATTTTGCTAAAGAGAATAATTCAACTTGAGATAATAGAGGGCAAAGAGGCTGTTCAGCCCCTCAAGCTTGCTCAGTCATTCTCGTTCCTGTCTGTTCACTTACCTCAATGTCATATTCGCTCGTCATCCACGTATCATTCAATGTCATTAGTAACTTGAATTCTCTCCATGTGCGCTTTCAATGTACTCACTGGCCGCACTCCCACAGCCCTCTGAGGTAGAGAATTTCAGGCAATCCCCACACTCTGAGTGAAAAAATCTCTCCTCATCTCAATTCAAAATGGCTTATCTTTTCGATATTTTCTAATCAATCCATTTACAGATGTTATTTCCCACATAGACTTCCTCACTCAAAGGTAAGGACACTACCACTGCACATAGGAACCCTTGGCTTCCCTCTTAGTCTGAGAATGTGTCCCATGGTCTTCAAGCCAACAGTTAGGGAAGACATCTTTTCTGCATGTACTCTGGCTATCTTTGAGAATGTTGTAATTTTCTGTCATTATGGTTACAGTTCAAAACCCCAGATTGTCTCTAGACAAAATGAACTGTAATTCCAACATATGCTTTCTTCAAAAGAAGATGGATACATCTTAAATGGCTGCGGATATGAATCCAGTGGCTGTCTGCAGAGGTGCTCGGGAATGTTATACCCGTGGGTGTTAAAGTCTTTCATGGGAGAAAATGTGCAACAAACTGAACTATAATTTTTTAGGAGTTATAGCGGACAATAGACAATAGACAATAGACAATAGGTGCAGGAGTAGGCCATTCAGCCCTTCGAGCCTACACCGCCATTCAATATAATCATGGCTGATCATTCCTAATCAGTATCCTGTTCCTGCCTTATCTCCATAACCCTTGATTCCACTATCTTTGAGAGCTCTATCCAACTCTTTCTTAAATAGTTGGATAGAGGCCCAATCCAGAGGCTGGGCCTCCACTGCCCTCTGGGACAGAGCATTCCACACAGCCACCACTCTCTGGGTGAAGAAGTAGTGGAAATATGTTTCCTACTGCCAGAGTGTCCAATCCTTTCATAATCTTATACGTCTCAATTAAATCCCCTCTCAATCTTCGAAACTCAAGGTATACAAGCCCAGTCGCTTCAGTCTTTCAGTGTAAGGTAATCCTGCCATTCTAGGAATTGACCTCGTGAACCTACGCTGCACTCCCTCAATAGCCAGAATGTCTTTTCTCAAATTTGGAGACCAGAACTGCACACAGTACTCCAGGTGTGGTCTCACCAGGGCCCTGTACAGCTGCAGAAGCACCTCTTTGCTTCTATACTCAATTCCTCTTGTTATGAAGGCCAGCATGCTATTAGCCTTCTTCACTACCTGCTGTACCTGCATGCTTGCCTTCATTGACTGGTGTACAAGAACACCCAGATCTCTCTGTACTGCCCCTTGACATAAATTGATTCCATTGAGGTAGTAGTCTGCCTTCCTGTTCTTGCTACCAAAGTGGATAACCATACATTTATCCACATTAAACTGCATCTGCCATGCATCTGCCCACTCACCTAACTTGTCCAGGTCACCCTGTAATCTCCTAACATCCTCATCACATTTCACCCTGCCACCCAGCTTTGTATCATCAGCAAATTTGCTAATGTTATTGCGGACAGTGAATATGATGGAAAGCATGACAATACACAAGAACACTGCATTAAAATGCAGTTCAAACCTGGAAGAAGGTGTACTAAGTGAGCTAAGGTACTATTGCTGTGACATTAAGTATATTCAAGGCTAAGATAGACTTTTCTTTAAAATCAGTGAATTAAGGGCTATGGAGAAAAGGTGGGAAAGTGGAGTTGAGGATGATCACATCAGCCACAATGTCATTTAAAGGCAGAGCAGGCTCAATGGGCTGAATGGACTATCTCAGCTTCTATGTCTTATGGCCTTATATCCTTCCTTAGGCAAGGAAACCAGAACAATCCACAATACTCTTGGTGAGATCTAACCAGTGCTCTAACCTGAATATAAATTATGGTAACATAACATATGTCTTCATCAGTTATAAACAATTCACTACCGTTAAGGAAGGAAACTGCCATTCCTAACTGGTCTGGCCTACATATGACTCCAGGCCCACAGCAATGTGGTTGACTCTTTATTGCCCCTTGGGCAATAAATGCTGGCCTGGCCAGCAACACCCTCATCCTGAGAATGAATAAAAACAAATGAGGATAAAAACAGGAAGTGGTGGAGGAACACTGCAGGGTCTGACAACATCTGTGCAGAGAACTGAAGCTTTATATTCAATGAATAAATCTGGTAAAGAGACAGAGTTTTACTCAGACAATTAAAAGCAAAATATTGCAGATGCTGGAAATAAAAAAAGACAATAGATATGGTCATTAAACTGAAGGATTGACCAGCTCCTGTGAAGGAGTGGAGGAAGTGGGATATTGGTAAAATCATAGATTGGTTCCCCACCACACACACTGCCCCATCCTTGGGTAATGCTTACTGATGGTGGTTTTGGAAATAGGCAATCACTTAAATATGCAGAGACCCTATTTTACCCGGCTGGTGGGATTTTGACAATGCTAGAGTCATAGCCCACCAGCAAGACACAGCACCAGCAGAATGGATGCCTGTTGGGGTAGGATGTGGAGAAGGGGGAAGGATTTGAGAGGCACGGAGGGGCCAGGAGCATTGTAAGATGTGAGATGAAGATAGAAGATACAGGATAACATATTGTTGTGTCCAGGATATCAGTGAAATCCACGGAGGTGTCTGTAACCACCAATTAAAATTATAAGACCATAACACATCAGAGTAAAATTAGGCCATTTGGCCCATCAAGTCTGTTCACCACTCAATCATGGCTGATATTTTCCTCAGGCCATCTCTCCACCACTCTCCATTACCTCTCCACCCTGGAGGCTTCCTGCCTTATTCCTGATGAAGGGCTTTTGCCCAAAATGTCGACTTTCCTGCTCCTCAGATGCTGCCTGACCTGCTGTGCATTTCCAGCAACACTGATCTAAACACTGATATTTTCCTCAACTCATTCTCCTGCCTTCTTCCTGTATCCCTTGATACCCTCACTAATCAAGAACCTATCTCTCTCTCTGTCCCTTAATGACTTGGTCACCACATCCCTCTGTGGTAATGAGTTCCACAGAGTCATTACTGTCTGGCTGATAGATTTTTGTACAGTAAGGGAATTAAGGGTTATGGTGAGAGGGCGGGTAAGTGGAGCTGAGTCCATGAAAAGATCAGCCATGGATCTTGAGTGGCAGAGCTGGCTCAAGGGGCCAGACGGCTTACTCCTGCTCCTAGTTGTTATGTTCTTATGCCTGTTGCAGGCACCATCCTGATTTAATGATTGCCAAACAATCAACAGATCTTCCTGTTATGGGAAGGATATTATTAAATTAGAGAGGGTTCAGAAGAGATTCACTAGGGTGTCGCTGGGATTGGAGGGTTTGAGTTATAAAGAAATGCTGGATAGGCTGGGACTGTTTTCACTGGAGCACAGGCATTTGAGGATTGTAAAGCTTATAGAGATTTACAAAATCATGGGGGATATAAATAAGGTGAATGGCAGGTGTCTTTTCCCTTGGGTGAGGGAGTTCAAAACAAGGGCGCATATTTTTAAGATGAGAGGAGAAAGATTTTAAAAAGGACACGAGGGATTTCTTTTACACAGACAGTGGTTCATGTGGGGAATGAACTTCCAGAGGAAGTGGTGATTTCGGGTACAGTTACAACATTTAAAAGATGTCTAGCTAAGTATATGAATAAGAAATGTTTGGAGGGATATGGACCAAACACAGGCAGGTTGAGCTAGTTTAGTTTGGGATTATAGTCAGCATGGACTAGTTGGGCTGACTTATCTGTTCTGTCCTGTGTGACTCTATGAATCAATAAATGGCAGACAGAGCTTGAGAGTCTGAATGGCTTGCTACCATTCCTCGACTCCTACGTTAATGACTTGTGTCACAGGGTTTTAACAGAATAGGACTGAGGTTCAGCGCTAGTTGTAGTCTGGAATTTTTTGGGATGTCAGGGGGAGCTGTTGAAATCGATCATCCTTGTTGCTACCCACTCAGACATGTAGGTGTTCCAGTGACCAATGTACATCACAGAATTTACAACAAACCAACTGAATTCTGGACAAACAAGGGTTAATGGTGTGGATCTTAGATATTGCAAGACAGCAGCTTTGGGAACAAAGCACCTTTCAGTGTTCAGCAGCTGGTTCCAGTCAGAGGTAGGTACAAGCAGATTTCTCAGGTTAAATGGTTGGCTGAGCTTATCTGGGACAGTCTGACGTTACTATTCAGACCTCAAGGAAGTGAAAGGGATTTGTATCTCGTCCCAAGCACTATCTAATCCTTGTTTAAATAATCTACTATTTGATGGCAGGCAAGGTGAACAGATTCACAACTAATGGGCAAGCCTGGATTTTCTCAAGTGATAAAGAATGTGTTCATTTTAAGAGCTTGGCATGTTTCTACCCTTGCCTCTAAAAAGCAGAATATTTGCCATTTTCTTTTGAGAAAAGGGAGATTGTTTCTAAACCAAATAAGCAATCCTGGAGTGGTCACAGTATGGATCAGACACAATTTGAACTCTGTGCATTTGAGTGGGTTTTGGGTTAATATGTTAATTGGATAGGTACATGGATGGGTGCTTAAGCCAGGACAAATGTTTGGCACAACATCGTGGGGCGAAGGGCCTGTTCACTGCTGTATTGTTCTACGTTCTATGTTCTATGTTAACTGTGATATAGAAGAGAATCCTCATTCATTATGGCATTTTTAGAAATTCTTTTACACAGTGTGGGGGCGTCATTGGCCAAGACAGCAATTTTTGTCCATCCCTAATTACCCAGAGGGCAGTTAAAGGTCAACCACATTGCTGTGGGTCTGGAGTCACATGTAGACAAAGAGTCAAGATTAGAGTGGTGCTGAAAAATCACTGCAGGTCAGGTAGCACCCTGCCTGAAACATCGATTTGTCTGCTCCTCAGATGCTGTCTGACCTGCTGTGCTTTTCCAGCACCACACTAATCTTGACTCTGATCTATAGCATCTGCAGTCCTCACTTTTGCCTCATCACATGTATACCAGGAAAGGACTGAAGATTTCAATCACTAAAGGGAAACTAGATGTTTTGTTCTAACAACAATGATCAGAGGGTCACTGTTAAAATAGCTTTCTCCTCCAGGTTTTTATTAAATTTATATTTCACAATCTTTTGGAGTGGGATTTGAACTCCTATCACTGGAGCTCTGTGTTAGTGGTCTAGTGACGTTACTGTTACACCATATCACACTGTCTAATGCTGCTTGGAGCTACTGAGAGATTCTTTAACTCCTGAGAATCACAGCCAACCTCCTATTCTATTTCTCTCACATCTTCCACTTAGAGAAGGAAGACTAGATTAAACCACTTGTGTTACTGGTCGTAGAGTAAGGAGGTGAAATGTAAACCAGTCAGTGACCTGACTGAGGATAAAAACATGGCATAGCGTAAACAGAACAGTCTGAACTGGAGGCGAGGGTAAAGACTAGTGTCTGTACCTGGAGATACATGAATGTGGGTGTAAGTGTCTGAGAGGGTTAATGCTGTAGAGTGCATTACGCCATGTCCTCTATGGCCATACCATAGATTCGGGCAGGGGAACTTTCTTGGATCCTGTTGAATTAAGAACTAAAATCGCAGGCTCCTTGTAGTTTCCGTACCATCTATCATGGCAATGTAACAGTTACTGTTACAATGAGAGATCTGAACCCCATTATATTTACAGGCATTTTTTACATTTAATTCCAAAGTATATGTACTTTTAAAGTGGTGTTACAGAAAAAGAAAATCTGCATGTGTAAATTCAGTAACTCTCTGGCAAAGTCCTTTGTGAAGACTATGGAATGCTGTATCCGTAAGGAGTCAAGGAAGCTTTAGATAGAAAGAAGCAAAGATGAGAGGGGTTGACTTTTCCCTCCTTTCAGCAGAAAGCCCCTCCTGCAGGCAGCCTAGTTCTAGCCTCAGAAATAATTAAAAACTGGCTGCAACATGACCCTCGGTGTTTTTGACCAGAAGCCCTCATGTGTGTACTGGAACACTATAAGGGTCATAGTATTGAGAGCAATCATGACAAATATAGCTGCACTTCAGGTTGAAAAAAAGGAATGTCATTCTCTCTCTGAGCACTGACAGAGAGTTCAAAGGAATTTCAATCAATCTGCAAAACCAAAAATCTTGAGATCGACTGCAGCACGGCTATCCAATAATAACTGCAACATCAACACAGATCTGAAGAAGGACCGAAACTTTCTCTCCACAGTTGCTGCTAGACTTGTTGAGTTTCTCCAGCAATCTTTGCTTTTGTTTCAGATTTCCAGCATGGGCAGTTCTTTGTTCTTTTTTGTTTATGATGTCCATGCAGCTTGGGTTATTTACACACTGCTGTCAGTAGACAAGCAGGCCAAATCCTGGCCAAAGACGGAGAGCTGGCAAGTGAGTAAGGTCATGTTTTGCAGGACTTGATAACTGAGATTGATGACATATAATGGTGAGCACACTGTTGAGCCAATTCATAATTTGTATCTGCCCCTCAAAATGTAAGATATGCTTTATAGTCTATTTATTTTTATTGTTTATTATTATGTCTTAGATTATCTTAGATCTCAAGAATTACCCAAAAATAATATTTCAGGTTTGCTTTGGTGACACTTGGGAAATAATTGGGATTTTGGATTTATACGTTGATATAAAAAGAAAGTTGCTGGTCTCAACTGAGATCGTAACCAAGATTATGCCCAATTGAAACATTTGTTTTGTTTTTATCTTGATAGAATTTGGACCAAAGGTTTTTCTGTCTATGATTAATTGTGAAGAGTACTAGAGTTTCCAGGAGAAAAGACGGGGTGAAGGCATGATCCACCTGTCCATTTAATCCTGATGTATAGATACCTACAGTGAGTAAGTGGGCAGAGTTGACACCTTCATATATTAGAGACATTATTGTGCCATTATTCTCATTTGAGTCAATACCTTCAATTAATTTCAAGAAATCTGGATCAATTCTTCAAACATAACATGCACCAGTTTGTTTACCATCAATATCATCTGCCAGATTTTTGCTTGAACTTAAGTCTTGAATATTATTTACTGTAGTATCTCTTCCTATTGGAACACAGTTCCTTGCACCTGTCACACATGAGCATTTGGGTTTTGATTAACTTGCTACAACCTGCAGTGATGATTCCTTTCTACTCTCGACTCCTGCTCTTTGTTTAAATCCTAATCCTATTTCTCATAATAATGTTGATGCAGAGGGTGTGGTGTGGTATGCTACTGTTGAGTGAGTAGTAAGCCAAAGACCCAGGCGAAAGCCCACAGACATGGAATTCAATCCCTTCATGGCAGATGGTGCAATTTGAAATCAGTACATTAAAAAAAATTAACTAAAAGCTAATTTATGGACACCATGTGACCACTGTTGACTGTCATAAAACTCGTAACAATATAATTCACTCTTATGTGCCTCTGAAAAGGCCAAGTAAGCCAGTGAGGTGTATCTAACTGCCATGGAGTCTGTTATAAGGAATGATACCTGAATTGACTAATGCTTCAGAAATGTCAATGGCAAACTCAGCCCTGTCAACATTGTAAAATGTTTCTTATTGATATCCAGGGCAACAGCTCGATGTAGTCCAGTATTATACTTTAGTGACAATGTTCTGGACAACAACATCTCTATCCCTCAATATCTCCTGCCCCACTGTCAGGAGAGACCCAGCAGAGGTGGCCTCACTGTGGTATACAGAATTACCCAGGTTGTCCTCAACACTGACTTCAGAATCAATGAAGTCTCATGGCATCAGGTCAAACATGGGCAAGGAAACCTCCTGCTGATTACCACGTACCCTACTCCATCAGCTGTTGGATCAGTCCTTCCCCATGTTGAACATAACATGGCACCTGCTTGAAGGGTGGAAAGGACACAGCTGTACTCTGGGTGTCGGACTTTAGATGCCCAACACCAATGGTGACTCAGCAGCACCACTATTGACGAAAATGGATGATTCCTAAAGGACATAGTGGCCAGACTGGGCCTGCAATAGACGATAAGGAAACCTACAAGACAGAAAAAAAACATAGGTAACATTGTCCTCATTCGGCCGCAAATGTGCTCATCCATGACTACGATATAGGAATAATTGCTTTGTAGGTCCATGTGGAGGCAAGCCATCATATTGAGGTGACCCACTATTTGCATTGTAGCTTTGCTTTATACATGAACTAAAACATTGTTCTCAGCAGGAAGTGAGAGTGACTGCTCTTGATATTGAGCAGCTATGATGGGAGCCTGAGCAAAACATGAGCCAATGGGAATCTGTTGGTTGGAGTCATACATGGCCTAAAAGAAGATGGTCATGGTTGTTGAAGGTCAGTCATCTCAGCTCCAGGATGTCTCTGTGGGAGTTCCTCAGGGTAGTGTCATAGGCTGAAACATCTTCAGCTCTTTCACCAATGACCTTCCCTCCACTATAAGGTCAGAAGTGGGGATATTCACTGATGATTATACAATATTCAGCACTATTTATGACTCCTGAGCTACTGAAACAGTTTTTGTTCAAATGAAGCAAGATCTGGACAAGTCTCTGGCTTGGCCTGATATGTGTCAAGCAGCCTTCCCTCAAAATGTTTGCTTCCCTTCTGTAGGGTTCCATGCAAGGCAGAAAATTCTGGAACTGGAAGTCAATGCTGCTATCCCAGTCAGCATGCTGATCACCATGCACAGAATATCAGACCAGCCATACACACACGCGCATGCACGCGCACACACATCCACACACACGCATATGCACAACACACAGATACACATGCACACTAACACACACACACAAACAATAACATACACACATACTGTTTCACACACACTCACACACACTAACACACATGGTCACACACTAACACGCTCTTGTGCGCGCACACACACACCAGCTTAGAGAGAGTGTTGGTGGTAGTGCTATTTATGTGCCACACAAGTGTGAGGCTATGATCATAACAATATTCTTGAATTCCTAAATTAGGATTTCAGGTGCTGATTAGGATAAGATAATTCTGCTAACTTGAGAAGATTTGGGAGGAGGGGGTGGAGGGATGCTGGGGGGACATTATATTGCAGGAGCCAGTCTACAGCTGCTGAAACTGACCCTAGTTTCTTCAATGATCTAAAATTTTTCTTAGTTGAAGTTTTAAGCTGACAATAAGTCTGTCAATAAGTGTAGGTGTAACTTCTAGGGGGCAAGCATTCCTTAGACCAGAGGGCATAGTCCATACAGTAGACTCGCCAAATTTACAGGCATTTAAATGGTCAGTGGATAGACATATTGGAGATGGGGTGGGGGTATACGGGGACTTGGGGGCATCATTTTAGGGTATATGGTGTGGGATTGAGGGCCTGCCACAGCATTACATGCATGTTGTATCTCAGTAACCGGGGCAGTGCCAACCTGCTCCATTGCCACCTTTGCCTTGCCTCCAGAGACGATGGATCCAACTCTATCCTACATCTGCTTCCACCTCATCACAAATATAGTGGAGTAGGAGTCTTGTGAATGTCAAACAGATCTGCCAAGTCATAAACAAAGGAACATAAGCACTAGGAGCAGGAGGAGGCCATCTGGCCCTTCAAGCCTACTCCTCCATTCAGTAAGATCATGGCTGATCTTTTCATGGACCTAGCTCCACTTACCCACTCTCTCACCATTACCCTTAACCCCTTCTCCGTTCAAAAATCTACCTTTATCTTAAAGATGTTCAATGAGTAGCCTCAACTGCTTCACTGGACAGGGAGTTTCATAGATTCACAACCCTGTGGGGTTCCTCCTCAACTCAATCCAAATCTTCTCCCCATTGTTCCCCGGGTTCCACATTTCCACCTCTTCCATATAAATCTGGCCCAACTTTACAGGCCAATAATCTGTCATTAAATATCACAGGAACTTGTGATAAATCCTGGCCAGCTAGCGCTACATTACTGATCTCCATTCCAACCTCTGAGATTCATTGTGTCAATCAATAGTACATATTTAAATAAGCACGCTCACTGATAGACTTTAGAAGATCAGTTGTTTATCAATATTGAATTAATAAAATAACATATACTTCTGCCTTCATTGTCTAATGTGTTTTAGTGATATCGGCAAGCAAAGTCTTAAAGCAGAGTTTATTAATTTAAAAGTGATAGCCCCCCCCCCCCCATGTCATCTGGAGAGTCAGTGGTAACCCTTCCATGGAATATTCTGGAAGCTGTGATCGATTTTTAATCAGGAAGGGAATCAATGGCTATGGGGAAAAGTTAGGAGAGTGGAGTTGAGAATGATCAGAGCAGTCATTGTTTTATTGAATGGCGGAGTAGATCAAATGGGCTGAATGGCCTACTTCTGCTATTGTGTCTTCTAGTCTAAAGAGATTAATTTCCAATCAGGATATTGGGAGGCAGTGCTAGGAGTTCCACGCTCAACCTGAGGACAATTTCTCACCTCACATTCCAACCAGATTGGCCGTCCAGTCTCCAACAATAGCTGCTGAATCAAAGCCTGGCATTTCCTCTGGGGTTGACAGCACCACCAGGAGTGAAGGGCACTGTCAATATTGCAGAGAGTCTGAGGAGAGAGTTACAGTGGAATGGGATGGGAGGGAAGGGGTTCAATCAGAGATGCCCCAGAAAAGTGTGGGAAGAGAGTTCAGCGGAAAGGGCAGGGGTGGGGTTTCCAAGAAAGAGGGCTGCTCACTGTCATCCACGACCCTATGGTCAGCTGACCTGATACAGCTTCACCTGGCACTCACTCAGCTGGCATGACCCTCCCGAGACCACCCAGTTAAATTTCAGCCATGACAGGATTTATCTCCTCAGTATCCACTTGGGGGCTACTCTGGGTGGAAAAACTGAACCCAACTCTTCCTCTCATCAACTTAATCAAAGGAAATGAAGGAGGCAAACGTCTCTCTCCCAAAACTGCCTGCCCCATTATATACATCTCTCCCTGATTTCTTAGCCTGTTCCTGGGGACGCGGGGTGCGGGCATGAAGATACTATTTGATTCAGATTACAGAGCTGTATCTTACCTGAAATAGCTACAAGTCATTTCCGATGAGTTTCATGGAGGGTTTCATTGTCCAGCCCTATTAGAATTTTATACATTTCAATCGAATTCCCTTTCATCGGATTTGATTTGATTTAATTTGATTTATTGTAGTCACATGTACCTAAATACAGTGAAAAGTTTTGTTTTGTGAGCAGTACAGGCACATCATAGCAAACAAGGATATATAGATCATAGGGTGCTAAGACAGAGAGAAGCATACAAGGTTATAACTGCACAGGAGGTGCACAAAGCAAGAACAACACTAACAAGATCAATATTATTTGAAGTTAGAGACATCTTTCTAAACTCTAATGTATCCAGGCCCAGTTGAACCAATCTTTCCTCATAGAACAGTCTGACCATCCTCGACGTCAGCTTGGTAAACCTTTGCTGTACTCTCTCCACATTGAATATATTCGCTCTTACATAGAAAATCCATTTCCACTTTCACTATTCTCCTTAGTCGCAAATTCCAGGTCATTACCATTCACCACCTCCAACCTCAATAGCCCCCACTCCACCTATGTCATTTGGCCAAAGCCCTAAAGTCGTGTCCTTCGGTCCTTCTACCATCAGCTAATGGGCTTTTGCAAACAGTTTTTCTTTGTCTGCCTTATCTTGTACTTGTCTCCTCTGCCTTATCTGTCATAATCTTGTACACCTCTACTTAATCTTCCCTTCACCTCTCTTGTTTCAAGAGAAGAGGTTAATTTATTCACTCAGGACTTTGTAAATATTGATATAATTTGCTCTCGTTGATACAAGGTTGTTGAAATGAACACTGTGGAGGCAACTAATAATTATCCTGAATGCAACAGACAAACTTTCAGGCTTTTCTGATGAGATGTTTAAGACAAGGTGTTAAAGATTCATCTGGTGCCATTTCATTAATATTCCTTACAAGCTTTAATGATCGTAGCACCACAAACTCTCACCAGTGATTCTTTCTAGTTTCATATAAGCTCTACTTCAAAGGTTTTCTGAGTAACCTAATCTTCACCCCTCGTGTCCTGGGTCAGGAGGTTTGTCTGTGGATGAAGGCAGTTGAGCAGAAAATCATGTCTTGTGAGTGATTTAAGATGTTTGTTTTTAATCTGAATTTGTCCCTACTGCCAACTAAATCCATGGCTACTATCCTGTTGATAAAACTCACGCTGTCTGATTCAGGAGATGTTATATTTTTAATTGGTGCTAATCCAATCCTAGTGTGGGAAAAAAATTGAGAAGGCAAGATTAATTAGCAGATGTGATCATGAGCCATGAAAAGCATGTACCAAAGTTACCAATCACTTGAAAAGTCAGCTTGAATATAAACTGTGCAATGACTGTAACAGTTCATTGGTCTGGATTCATCCCTAATCATTTAAGGCATTCTTTTTAAATTCCTCTTTCCATTCCTCTAAATCAGTAAAGGCTGTAACCCATTATTTTTAAATGGGTCAATGTCTATCGTAAAGAGAGAACTTCAGGCCAACTGTTAACCATTTGCCTGATAATGGGTGGCATGCTGGCTCAGTGGTTAGCATTGTTGCCTTAGAGCACTAGGGACTGAGGTTCAGTTCCCACCTTGGTTAAATGTCTGTGTGGAGTTTGCTTTTCTCCCTGTGTCCATGTGGGTTTCCTCCCATAATCCAAAGCTGTGCAATGTGCAAGCTAAGTGAATTGGCCATGCTAATTTGCCCATAATTTCAGGGATGTGTAAGCTAGGTGCATTAGTCAGGGGTAAATATAGGGTAGGGGAATGGGTCTGGGTGGGTTATTCTTTGGAGGGTCGATGTGGACTTGTTGGGCTGAAGGGCCTGTTTCCACACTGTAGTGACGCTAATTCTAAAATAATATTCTGGAGTTCACATTCATGTCCATCCACGTTGTAAAAGGAATATTAAAATGCTTTTTGAAAAGATGCAGGAAATCACCTATTCTGTATTTAAGGTACTGATTAACTTTACTCGCCATTTTGTGCTGTATATTCCAGAATCATCTATGTCTTTTTTACTCTTTCATGACATAAAGGAAGGATGTTGTGAAACTTGAAAGGGTTCAGAAAAGACTTACAAGGTTGTTGCCAGGGTGGGAGGTTTGAGCTAAAGGGACTGCTTTCCCTGGAGCGTCGGAGGCTGAGGGTGACCTTAAAGAAGTTTATAAAATCTTTAGGGACACGAATGGGGCAAAAAGACAAGATCTTTTCCCTGGGTTGGGGGAGTCCAGAACTAGAGGGCATAGGTTTAGGAAAAGGGAAACACTTAAAAGAGACCTAAGGGGCAATTTTTCAAGCAGAGGGTGGTGCGTGACTGGAATGAGCTGCTAGAGGAAGTGGTGGAGGCTGGTACAATTACAGCATTTAAAAGGCATCTGAATGGGTATATGAATAAGAAGGGTTCAGAGTGATATGGGCCAAGTGCTAGCAAATGGGACTAGATTAGGTTAGGATATCTGGCCGGCATGGATGAGTTGGACCAAAGAGTCTGTTTCTGTGCTGTACATCTCTATGACTCTATGTGACATCACTGGCAAGGCCAATAGTTATTGCCCATCTCTCAGTGCCCTCGAGTGGCTTGCTTGGCCATTTCAGAGAGCAGTGAAACGTCAACTACATCCCAGAAGCAAAAACCAGTCAAACTTGAGAATGACACAAACTGGTTCAACTCATCTTGTTGACCTCAAAATGGAGAGGATATTCACACATTTACAAGTTTTTTTCTCTGTTTGAGATTTGTGTATGCCTCTGAGGGAAATACCAGCAATACTGCCGCCAGTGGCCAAACTGAATATTGAGGCACTTGGGACATACATATAGACCACAAGTCCAGAAATACTGGTAATCGTGCCAATATTATAGTTTATGGGGTCAGATGTAATGGTTATGGAGCCATAATAATGGCCGCATTGCTAGTGTTGTTGGTTATGGAGCCAGTAAAACAGATTATGCTGGATATTAAGCCAGTAAAATTAGTTATGGGACCAGTAATATTGGACCAAGGTGAGATCAGCCATGGTCACATTAAATGGCTGAATAGGCTTGAAATGCTGAATTGCCCATTTCTACTCCCAGCTCTTATGTCTTTATAATGGGACAAATAAAACTGGTAATGGGTTCAATAGTACTGGTTATGGAGCCAACAATACTGGTAGTGGGGCCAGTAATACTGGTTATGGAGTCAGTAATACTGGCGATGGAGCCAGTAAAACTGCTTATAATGCCTGTTATACTGGTGATGGTGCAGTAATATTGATTATGGAGTCAGTAATACTACAGATGGGTAGTAATATTGGTTATAGTGCCAGTAATACTGGTAATGGGGCCAATGACACTAGTTATGGAGCTAGTAATACTGGTGATAGGGTAGTAATGTTGATTATGGAGCTAGTAATACAGGTAATGGGGGGGGGCAATAATACTGGCAATGGAGTCAGTAATCCTGCTGATGCGGCCAGTAATAGTGGTTATGGAGCCAGTAATACTGAGCCTGGGGCAGTAATACTGGTAATGACGCCAACAAAACTGGTCATGCCTGCTGTCAGGATGCCTTATCAATGACACCAGAGTAGATACAGTGGCTGTGAGTAGGGCAGCACCATGGCTCAGAGGTTAGCACTGCTACCTCACAGTGCCAGGGACCAATTCCAGCCTCAGGTGACTGTCTGTGTGGCATTTGCACATTCTCCCCGTGTCTGTATGGGTTTCCTCTCACAGTCCAAGGATGTTCAAGGTGAATTGGCCATGCTAAATTGCCCATAGTGTTCAGGGATACGTGGGTTAGGTGCATTAGTCAGGGGAAGTTTAGAGTAGGGGAATGCATCAGGGTGGGATATTCTTCAGAGGGTCAATGTGGACGTGTTGGGCCGAATGGCCTGTTTCCACACTGTAGGGATTGTGTATACGTAGGAGCTGCACGTCCGGACAGAATTCTTACTGTCTCTTTGGATCAAATGAAGGGCGCTAAAAATAAACGTGTCCGTGCAGGGTGCATTAAAAACAGACCCTGCTGGAGAAAGGCATCAGGCCTGACAGCAGAGTTCGATAGAAGAGCCAAACTGGACTAGAAACATTCATTCTGTTTCTGTCTCCACAGATGCTGCCAGACCTGTTGAATTTCTCCAGCATTCTTTGCTTTTATTTCAGATCTCCAGCAGCCGCTGTGTTTTGCTTTTATTTGCATGCAGGGTGGGTGATGGTGCAGCTGATAAATATCAGGGAGGATATGGCAACAATTGGTTAGTAATTTTAAAACTACTTATTGTAAATCTCAATCATTAAAGTACACAACCATTGTATATATGGAAAGAACATTATAATGAATGGAACCACTTCAAAAAAAGTACATAAGTAATAAATAATAAGAAATGTAATATACATCTTCCCATCTCAGCACTGAGTAGTGGTACTATTGACCAGGGCAGGGTCATATGCAACCTTTCCACCTTGGCAGCAAAATGCTGCTCCCCTGTAAAATCCAGACCCTGGTGAGTTTTCATTGAACTCTATCTAAAGCAAATGATCTAACCCCTTCAGCAAGAGGACAAAGACTACTTCAATGATGTATATATTTTTTGATTCATTTGTGGTACATCAGTGTCACTGGCTGGGCCTTTTTCCTCCCTTTTTCTTCCAGAGTTTGGAAGATTTTAGAGTGATTCCACATTTCCTGTAACAACAATAAAATTAAACATCTCTAATTGCCCTTGAGAAGCTGGGGGTGAGCTGCTTTTTTGAACTGCTACAGTCCAGGTGCTGTAGGTAGACCACACTATTGCCATTACAGAGGGAATTCCAGGATTTTGACCCAGCACCAGTGAAGGAACAGTGACATATTTGCAAGTTAGGATGGTAAGTGGCTTGGAAGGGAACTTGCGGGTCGTGGAGTTTCAATGTATCTGTTGGCCTTCGCAATGGAAGTGGCTGTGGGTTTGGAAGATGCTGTCTGAGGGTCTTTGGTAAACTTCTGCAGTGCAAGTCACAGAGAGCACACACTGCTGCTACTGAGTGTAGGTGATGGAGGGAGTGAATGTTTGTCAATGTGGTGCCAATCAAGTGTCAATACCTTGAAGGTTTTGGAATTCATGATGCAGACGCAATGTACAGAAAGGCCTTCTTCGGTACTGTTCCATAAGTTAAAAGTTATTACTATTGGATAATAACTCAGACTTGGTCATTTATTTTCAAGTTATTGCTGGTGCATACTTTAAACTGATAACCTCTAAATCAGCAAAACAAACCTTTTTCTTCTGGGATTTGGAAGATTTTAGAGTGATTCCATGTTTCCTGTAGCAACAATACAATGAAACATGCCGCCCACTACTTGGAGCTGAGATGGAATATCAGCAATGAACCCACGTAGATTGATAATCACCTGAAAAGGAGTTTCAGAGGTCTCACTGCACAGAATACTGTACAATAGCTATCCTGAGAAGGAGTATAAAATTTCTCCCTTTATTCATTCTCTGTCTCTGACAGAAAGCTCCAAAGTTCGGACAGAGGAGGATAATCCTGCCAGAAACGTTTGTGTAATTTACTGGGCTGCAGTCTCACCAACTAGCAACCTATGTTAACGCAGTGCTCTGTGCATCTTCGAAGTTTTGAAAAGTGCAATTTATTACGACTGAGGTATTGTCATGGATTTGTTGATTTTGTTGAAATCCAAACGAGGCATCATTCTGTTCACTTTACAATGAACATCAAACAGTTTTTGTGGTATGAGCACACTTTTTCATGGAAATGGTGATAATGATTGCAACAGTTACAAAACAGAGTTCAGGACCAATCGCTAGTTGAAGGACAGCAAGCAAAATGGAACAATGATCTTGTGTCTGACATACAAGAAAGTGCCTCCTGCAATAGTCCTGTGCATGGAAAAGGAGGCTAATGTTGAAACAAAAACAGGAATTGTGGAGAAGCTCAGTGGGTCTGGCAACATCTGTGGACAGAGAAATTAAAAAGAGCATTTCAAAACCAAATCTAATGAAGGGTCAGAGTTTCTCCTGCACTTTCCAAGAGGTGTTTTTGTTTCAGATCTCCAGCATCTGCAATTCTTTGTTTTATTATAAGGCTAACACTTAATCTGAATTCAATGAATGTGTTGTGGCATGATCTTCAATACTGACGAAACAAGTACCTCTCACATTGTCAGTAGTAAGTTATAATGACATTAAAACAGTGCAATGAAGTTTGACAGAGGATGAGAAAAAGTAAAGGCAATGTAAGGTTTAAAGATGTGCCTGTTAAAATTAGGAACATAGGTTGTTAGGTAAGAAAATATATGGGAAACAAATATAGAAATAAATTGCTTTATTATTTCAGTTGCAACCTGGTGGTCCCAAGGTGAATTCACCCTCCTCAATTCTGGTCTTCTGCTGTACTTCACAGGACCTTTTTTTAACCCCTTTGCTGATTAATGGTTGCTTAGCATGAGTACATTTATTTTCTTGGATTTAGCTGCCCTAACTGTCACACAGGGAATAGGTATACATGAAGCTCATGCAACTAATTAACCAAAAGCAAATGCATTTCTGTGTCATTAATTAATCTACCTTTCTAGCCTGGAAGTAAAATTAATCTTACCTTAGTTACTGATTGACTGTTTGTGGTGGTCAGATAGTGGGAAGATAGCATAGTTTACGCTAGATTAAGTGAGATTTACTGCTGGGTTCTTCATATGTAAATAAAACCACATTCTGGCACTCACCATGTTGTCAGTATGAAAAGAGATTAATGTGAGGAAAGACTTTGAAAATAAACATAGATGTGCACACGTTGTAAATTGGGATTCTATTTTTCCCTTGACTTTACAACTGTATAAACTCAAACTAGACCAATGGTGTGAAATCAAATGTACCCATGTAGAGAGGTGAGGGAGGCAGCACAATTACATTAACACTTTAGAACAGACTAATCTGTTACCACAGCAACAGTGATGGCTCAGTAAATTCAAAGATAAAAGTAGAAAAGTGAGGCTCGTTTGTTTTATCACAACAGACTTAGCTGTGTCATTATCCAATAGTCTTGCTTGTATAGAGAGTATCTTGCAACTTGTACAAACACACCGATAATATAGAAGCATTAATGTAGAAGCATATTCAAGCAAAACTAGCATAAGCAAGAATTTCTGAGTGAAGTTACAATGTCTAACATTTTTTTGTAAAAAGCTATGGGCTGGAAACATTGTCACTGGTGTCAGAAAATGGTGATTGCTGAACATTTTGATGACATTCCTCATGTCTCTATTTTAACACAGACATTAACCCATCTATTTTGAAAACAAGCTATTTGACGCAGCACGCCTGGCATTCTAACTTTGGAGTCTTGAGCTTATGTAATGGTTATTTATTGTCTCTGTTGTTTCAGATTTCTTCATTCACTGTCAGTGAGGTGACTCAGCACAGCGTGAAGAGCAAAGGCTGTTATCGCATCAGATTTTGTAACAAGCTCTGTCTCATTCTGGCTCCAGTTGACATCCAGGTGCTGCCTCAAAAAAACCTAACCCAATAATAAACTTTGTGACGAGCCTGAATTTTGCGTCAATGAACATATGAAACAAGAACAGGGTTAGGTCATTCACCTCATTGAGCATGTTCTGCCAATCAATACGATCTTGACTAATCTAGGGCTTCAACTCCAATTTCACATTTACATCCTTATTACCCTGAGAGACTAACAATCCATCTATGCTTGTCTTAAATATATTTAACAATAACGCATATTCAAAACCATAGGGTAATGAATTCCAAAGATTTACAACCCTATTTCTCCTCAGCTCAATCATAAATATTCATTCAATTTCTCCTAAATGTCCCGACATTTACATTCCCCTAGCTAAGAGTGACACTCAGTTTCCACTCTGTTAAATTTCTTCAGAACCTTGTACATTTCAATGAAATTGCCTCCCATTCTTCAAATCTCCACAGAATATACATCCAATCTACTCAAAACAAGACAATCTTCACATCCTTAGGAACCAATCCCATGAACTTTCAAAACATTGCCTCAATGCTAACACATACTTCCTGCAATAGGGAGATCAAAACTGCCCACAGTATTCCAGGTACAGTCCCAAAAAAGGCTCATAAAATTGCAGCAAGATTTTTTTGTTTTATTCTTACATGCCAATCCTCTTAAAACAAAGGTCAATCTGCAATTTGAATCCTAATTGCTTGCTCCACATGTATGCTCATTTTGTGTCGCTTGTATGAGAACACCCCTTTTTTGAACATCAAAATTGGCACAGTTTTTATGTAATATTCTGCTTATCTTTTCTTAAAACCAAGGTGAATAACCTCAACAATCTTCACCTTTTTACTCCATCTGCCAGTTTGACCTCATGGTTTCTCTGTGCAGTGTGCCAGTGTGCCCATCAAGACTATCACACCCAACTAGTTCCTCATTATTGGCACACTTTGATGTATTCCTCTGATTTTGTATATAAGTCATTGATAAAGCTTGTAAGCATTTTAAGTTCTAACATCGACCCATGTGGCATTCCATTAGTCACATCCTGGCCACTTGGAAATTCCCTTCTTTAGCTATATCTTTATTTCCTGTCAGTGAACCAATCCTCTAACCACACTAATATATAATCCTCTCCCTGTGAACCGGTGTCTTGTATATCAATATTTGTATGGCATCTTATTGAATGCCTTTTGGAAACTACAAATATACACTTCTGTTGGTTCCCCTCTATCTAACCTACTAGCTACATCCTCAAACAAACTCTAATAGATTAGTGAAACAAGATTTCCCTTTCATAAAAGCACATTGACTTGTTCTGATGATACTGTCCTTTTCAAAGTACGTTGTTAAAACTTCCAAACCACTAGATTTCAGTGCTGCCCTGGTGTTTGATGTCAGGCTAATTTACCTGTAGTTCTCTGTTTTGCTTTTCCTTCAATGCTTGAGGAATGGTGCTACACTTTCTTCCTTCCAAACTGCTAGGACCATTTCAGAATCTAGGGAATGTTGGAAAGTCAGCCAGCATATCCCCTTTAATATTAACAGGACTCAACCTCTGTTGTAAAATTAAAGACCTGCATTTATATAGCATCTTTCATGATCACTGGATGCCTCAGAGTACTTTACATTCAATGCATTACTATTTGAAGTGTAGACATTGCTACAACATAAGTAATGGAGCAGCACATTTATGAACAGTAAGCTCGCACAAATACACTATTTGATAATAACAATTCAATCTGATTTTTAGTAGTCGTGTTAATTCAGAGAAAAAATATTGACCAGCACACTGGTGAGAATCTTCCTCTTCTTCTTTGAAATAGCTGCATAGGGAATTTTACCTGTCCCTGAGAAATTAGACAGAGTCTCGCTCATGGTCTCACATCTTATCCAAATGACAGGACCACCAACAGTTCTGAACTTGCATAAAGTCCCCACAGTCCCAGAGGACCACTCCCTCATTACAGAGAGATGATTGGTTGTGAGATTAACCTGAGGGTCACCACTCCTCAGGCCAGTGGAGAGGCTGAAATGGGACACCCTGAATGTAGGTTTGATCGCTGAGCTGGAAGGTTCATTTCCAGATGTTTCGTTACAATACTAGGTAACATCTTCAGTGGGCCTCAGGCAAAGCAAAGCTGAAAATTCCTGCTTTCTATTTACATGTTTGGGTTTCTTTGGATTGGTGATGTCACTTCCTGTGGTGATGTTATTTCCTGTGGTGAAGTCACTTCCTGTTCCTTTTCTTAGGGGGTGGTAGATGGGGTCTAACTCAATATGTTTGTTGATAAGAGTTCCGGTTGGAATGCCATGCTTCTAGGAATTCTCATATGTGTCTTTGTTTGGCTTGTCCAAGGATGGATGTGTTGTCCCAGTCGAAGTGGTCCCCTTCCTCATCTGTATGTAAGGATACTAGTGAGAGTGCCGTTTTGTGGCTAGTTGGTGTTTATGTATCCTGGTGGCTAGTTTTCTGCCTGTTTGTCCAATGTAGTGTTTGTTACAGTCCTGCCATGGTATTTTGTAAATGACATTAGTTTTGCTTGTTATCTGTTATAGGGTCTTTCAAGCTCATTAGCTGCTGCTAAAGACCCTATACAGACAACAAGCAAAACCAATGTCATTTACAAAATACTGTGCAAGGACTGTAACAAACACTACATTGGACAAACAGGCAGAAAACTAGCCACAGGATACATGAACACCAACTAGCCACAAAAAGACATGACCCTTTCTCTCACTAGTATTGTCACATACAGATGAGGAAGGACACCACTTCGATTGGGACAGCACATCCATGCTAGGGCAAGCCAAACAAAGACACGCACAAGAATTCCTAGAAGCATGGCATTCCAACCGGAAGTCTATCAACAAACACATCAAGTTAGACCCCATCTACCACCTCCTGAGAACAGGAACAGGAAGTGACTTCACCACAGGAAATAACATCATCACAGGAAATGACATCACCAACCCAAAGAAACCCAAACATATAAATAGAAAGCAGGAATTTTCAGCATTGCTTCGCCTGAGGCCCACTGAAGATGTTACCTAGTAGAGTAATAAAACAGTACTCACCTCTGCCAGAAAATCTCAAGGATATTGGTGGACACTGCGTGCTAATTCCCTGTTTCTTTTTTTTTCTGGTACTCCTGTTTTCTTATTACTCCCACAATACCGCCTAACTGCAGTAATGCTTATTTTGCCCCAGCGTGTGTGCTGTTGTGAAACACAATGAAAGACACAAGGTGTAAAATCTTTATTCAACTTCCACCACCAGGAAGAAAAGAAACACCCAAGTGGCCAGTGACAAGCAGCGCCCTTCACATCGAAAGGCAATGCTGTGTGATCAAACAATAGACAATAGACAATAGGTGCAAGAGTAGGCCATTTTGCCCTTCGAGCCTGCACCACCATTCAATATGATCATGGCTGATCATCCTTAATCAGTATCCTGTTCCTGCCTTATCTCCATAACCCTTGATTCTACCATCTTGAGAGCTCTATCCAACTCTTTCTTAAATGAATCCAGAGATTGGGCCTCCACTGCCTTCTGGGGAAGAGCATTCCACACAGCCACCACTCTCTGGGTAAAAAGTTTTTCCTCATCTCTTGCCTTAAATGGTCTACCCCGTATTTTTAAGCTGTGTCCTCTGGTTCGACACTCACC
>NC_057738.1:41693692-41713320 GCF_004010195.1 Chiloscyllium plagiosum
GAAGTCCCGCTGTAGTATGTTCCTCCTCTTCTTCCCGACATCATTTGTGCCGACATGTACCACCATCTCTGGCTCTTCACCTTCGTCCTTGAGGATTTCCTGCACTCTGTTCATGATGTCTTTCACCCTGGCACCAGGAAGGCAACACACCATCCTTAAGTCCCGTCTGCTGCCACAAAAACCCCGGTCAGTTCCTCTCACGATGGAGTCCCCTATTACCACGGCTCTGTGCGATGTCCGACTCTTCCGCTCTGCCTCCACACCAACTTTTGATTGACAGACCTGGCCTCCTCGCGGACTGGCAGTGTCATCTGTCTCTACTGTTTCCAAAAGCTTCAACTTGTTCCTGACAGGTACTTCCCCCGGGGTCTCTTGCACCTGTCTCCTCTCTGCCTTCCTCATCGTCTGCTCTCTTCTGCTCTCTTCTGGTATGATTGGTGTAATAACATTGCTGAAGGTCCTGTCCAGAAAGATCTCGTTCCCTTGGATGAGCCTAAGGTCCTCGAGTTCTTTCGTCAGTGCCGCGATATGCTCTGTCAGTGGCTGAATGTGCACACACTTTCCACACTTATACGAGCCAGACACACCAGAGTCGTTGACCTCCCACACCAAGCACGTAGCGCACTGAACCAGCTTGGCAGTCATGTCTTCATCCTCTTCAACTGTGGCATAATCACTTCACTCAACCTCCTTGTCAAAGACTCCTGAGCTAAAGCCTCACTCTTCAATCCACAGGAACTTCCTTGGACCTTCTTTTTGGGGCAAGTCTGTGGACTCTTAATTTAGGTTAGAGGTGGAGGGAGGGAGGGAGGGAGGCCGTACTTTGTAGGACCTGGGGTCTAGAACACACCCACTCTAATAACAATCACTTACCTTCCTGACTGGCTTTGCGCTCTGTCTTCGCTTCCGCCCAGCTCCCACTGCTCTCTGATGCGAAAAGGGGAGGGCAGGGATTAAATCAAAATAGAGTTGAAGGGGGAAATAATGCACTCCACTCACCGCGGTGCCCACCTCTCCCTGAAAATCTCAAGGGTGTTGGTGGACACCATGTGTTAATTCCCTGTTTCTATTGTTCAGCCCAGCTCCCCAGATTGGCCCAGGTTACAACTCCAATCAAGGATCTCATAATCAATAAGATCCACCTGGTTCTAATCACTACAGTACCTGACTGAATTATCCATGAGATTAGAGAGGTACATACTTTGCTCCATGGTATTCCCTAGTCAATCTGAATCAATCTGAGCAATAAATCTTCTCAAAACTCGCTAATCTGAATCAATTATGCATGTAGTGCAGTTGTTGTGATCATTTGAAATTTGGCATACTTGAGTTTGTCCTGATGCTTACAAGCTTTAAATATTCTACAACATGTTTCACTGTTCATCAATAGTCAAGCTCTGAGCTATCTAGTGACACTATTCTGAATTGGTTCTTTCACAATCTCCAGATCAAAATCCTGAAATCTCCCCCTCTTTAACAATACGGTGAGTGTACCTTTCACTCACAGTCTGCAGTGCTTTCATAATGTGGTTCATTCTCACTTTCTAAAGTAATTACAGAGGTAATTAATACTGGCCTTGCATGGATGACTCACCTAGCAAATAAATTTAAAGAGAAATAGGCAGACAATAGCAACTTGGTTTCCTTCGCCAATTTTCTCCCCTCTCTCCATCTCTCAGGACCACATCAAATGGTCCCTTAGATATGATCGATCCATTAACACTGGTTATCCTCTGGTAGCTCAACTGAGCAGCTATTATCCAGGTGTACATTGTTGTCAGCAGGCTATGCCTCATGAGAAACATCACAGCCAAGTCAAAGCTTTCCTCATCTGCTCCCCACACAAACACATCCAGTCGGGAATTCTTGATAATGATCCAGAGTGGCAAGCCTGAACAATTCTTCCTCACTAGCACAGGCACAATGAGGACAATCAGAGCCTTCCTTCCAGCTCAAACGTGTTGAATAAAGCTGCAAAGGCTACAAAGGGAGAGTCAACGAGAAGGATTTAGAGGCATTTAATGTTTCCTAGTGGTGTAAAGCATTGGATTAATTTTAGTCTGGCTTGAATCAGATGGGTAATTAAAATAAGTACTGACCAGTCTGAATCCTTGTGAACTGTGTGTCTTTCAAGTTTTCAAATATGAAGTCTTTGATTGTTAAAATGCAACATGTTAAAATATGTTCCTCTACATTCGTACATACAAACCAATCTTTTCGAGTACTTTGTATTGAATTTCATTCAACCATGAAATCAAAAATACACTGTTTCTCGCAGGAGAAATTGTTATAATTACATTCCTTAATCAGTGGTAGCATTTCTATGGTGTTTCATTTCATCAGGTTAATGGCAATGCAACTGGGGTCCTTGCCATGTTCTCGTCTGACTCCCTCACAACAGCCTGAACCCCCTCTTTTATTGTTGCTGCCAAATTGAGCAGAATGCAGCTGGATAAAACAAAAGCAATTTATTATGATGTAGAAACAGGTTAGCAATCAGGACAGCAGGCTGTGTGCCCTGCTGGAATTGAGCACAGCACTACTCATAATTAAGTCTATTTTAGCAGGCTCTGCTCTGCATACAGCTGAGCATAGCAACTTATACTGAATAAATATCACTTCCCACATGGTAACAACTTCAGTTACTATCGAGAAACCTCCTGGCTACAGAGCCTCAAAGCCCTGCTTTCACTGCTTCATACTGTTAAAGAGAGATGGAAATAGTGTAAGTCCAGTTTAAAGAGGTTGGGATCTGTGATTGCTTTGCCAATCGTGCATCAAGCCATGTTGGAATTGTCAAACAAATTTACTAAGCGTAACTGTTACTTGTTGTGCATCTTATTTTCCCATGTATCCTCCAGGATTGACTGAGCGCTTCCAGGGCAGATTGACCTTGAGGACTCTGGTGAACAATCCAGGAGGATATTCATGTACCTTTAAAAACAGATTGTATACTCAAGAAAGAAAAGTGGTCAAGGGTGATCAGACATGGGAGAAGAGGCTATATGGACTGAGAGTTGAGAAACATCCAATAAGGTAATGAGAAATCTGATCACTTTTTTGGATTGTCTGTGGGAAGTTAAGGGTGTGTTGGATGGCCAATGGCAGGTTAATGGGTGAGGAGGTGGGGGAGGAGCAGTAGGAGGCTTTGTCATGTGGTGACACTTCCAAAGGTGTGTTTATAGTCAGACCACACCTGGGATACTCTGGACATCTAAGGAAAGATATACTGATATTGGAAACATTCCAGAAAAGGTTCATTACTCTGTCAATCCAGCTTTGGTCTTTTTTCTTAAGAGGAGAATATGAGTAGGTTAGGCCTGTACTCACTGGAACTTAGAAGAAACAGAGGGGACCTTAATGACACATGTAAGATTCTTAGGGACTTGGCAGGGTAGATGTGGAAAGATTGCTTCCTCTTGTGGGGCAGTCTAGGACCAGAGGGCATCACCTTAGGGTAAAGGGTCATCCATTTAAGACAGAAATGAGGAGAAAAATCTTCACCCAGAGGGTAATGAATCTTTGGAATTGTTTACCACGGAGTTTCTGTTTATTAAGTGTATCCAAAGCTCACAGGTTGAAAATCTGTCTATCAATAAGGGAATCAAAAGTTATGGGGAAAAGGCAAGAAAGTGGAGATGAGGGTGATCAGATCAAACATAAATGATGAAGTTGATTTAGTCAGCTGAATGTCTATTTCTGCTCCTGCATCCTATGATCGCATGAACAATGTAGGTTACTCTAATTACTGCCAGTAGCAAAGCTATAGGCTTTGGAAGATTTTTATGTCCTTCCTAGACATGCTGATCATAGACAGAAAGATTTAAAAAAAACAAATGTGGGTTCTATGTGTGAAGTTGAGGCTATACTCTCGGAGACAATGTTGACAGAGCAGATCTGTAGGTTTGCTGCTCTGTTCCACCTAAATGGGATTATATATCTCACCTGTTTCAGTAATGGCCATCAGGGTTACATACACTCACTTAAAAATTACATATACATCACGAAAGAATCTTAATCTCATTGAAATCTCTTGCAATACCACTAGAATAGACAAATGGCTCAGCCATGTTAGATCTTGCATTGGGCAGAAGAATGGGCAGTCTACTTCGATCGTCCCACAAAACACAGTGCTGTTACCAAACTATTCACTCATTACGAACAGGAATTAGTCAACAGTGCCAGAAAGCTATCAAACTATTGGCCAATGGCACATTCATTTGGAAATAAGACTTCCCTAGGGGACCACTGCCACTGTATTGACTTGACAGATTTACAAGGCATAAGCTTCGGGTGAGAGGGGAAAGTTTTAAAAGGGACCTAAGGGGCAACTATTTCATGCAAAGGGTGGTGCATGTATGAATGAGCTGCCTGAAGAAGTGATGGAGGCTGGTACAATTACAACATTTAAAAGACATCTGGATGAGTATATGAATATGAAGGGTTTAGAGGGATATGGGTCAAGTGCAGGCGAATGGGACGAGATTAGGTTAGGATATCTGGTCGGTATGGACGAGTTGGACCAAAGGATCTGTTTCTGGGCTGTACATCTCTATGGCTCTATGACTCTATGATAGTTCCTGCCAGGGAGGTACCATTGATTTACAATATGTGGTCATCCAAGACAACCTCTGCATGATGGGTACATTAGGTCTGATTTTGCTGGAGTGGAGAACTTCAAGTATGTCTTGCCTTTTTACAATTTTCATCGCATCCTCCAGCTTGAAAATGCTTCACTCAGAGATTGTTAGAAGTGATAATTTCCTACTGACAGCAATGGGATATCTGAGAACAATGAACTATCACCTCAACTAATGAGGTTGCAGGCTTGAAAAAAGTAATTGGAGTGACTGAGAGAGAAAAAAATGGGTGAATTAGAGTCAAACCAAGGACTAAGAGAAAGAGAGGAAAAGGTATCTTGGATTAAAGAGAGGTGGGGAGCAAAACAGACAAGACCATTTCAAAATATTTTTAATTTTAATATGTAACAACAATTGAATGGGGTTACACAGTTTAAACAGCTTCATCTCTGGGTGAGACAGGCTGACTGACATCATTTAAACACACATCTCCTTGTTAAAAAATAGTGCTTACACTATTAATGACCAATATTAAAGTTTTACAATGAGTTCAATCAACAAAGGACAAATGCAGCAATTTCACACATTCACTGGGAAGTTAAAGCTTTTTGAAAAGCCAGCAGTAACATAGAGAAATTCAAGCAGCAACTTGCAGGTCATTGACAATTCATAGATGCATAGATTTTTTGAACTCCCTTTACTGTGGAAGCAGCCACTCAGCCCATCAAGTCCACACCGATCCTCCGAAGAGCATCCCATAAAGAACCAACCCCCTACCTAATCCCTGTAACCCTGCATCAACATGATAAACCCAGGCCTCCTTCACCGCCGCTCCCTCACCACCAGACGCCTGGAGGAAGAGCGCCTCATCTTCTGTCTCTGAACACTTCAACCCCAGGGCATCAATGTGGACTTCAACAGTTTCCTCATTTCCCCTTCCTCCACCTCACCCTAGTTCCAAACTTCCATCTCATCACTGTCCCCATGACTTGTCCTACCTGCCTAACTTCTTTTCCACCTATCCACTCCCCCCTCCCCCCGACCTATCACCTTCATCCCCTCCCCCACTCACCTATTGTACTCTATGCTACTTTCTCCCCACCCCCACCCTCCTCTCACTTATCTCTCCACCCTTCAGGCTCTCTGCCTGTATTCCTGATGAAGGGCTTTTGCCCGAAACATCGATTTTACTGCTCCTCGGATGCTGCCTGAACTGCTGTGCGTTTCCAGCACCACTCTAATCCAGACTGTGGTTTCCAGCATCTGCAGTCATTGTTTTTACCAACATGACAAACCCACCTAGCCTCATATCCCTGGACTCAATGGGTGATTTCCTGTGGCCAATCCACCTAACCTGCACATCTTTGGTCTGTGGGAAGAAACTGGAGCAACCAGTTGAAACCCACACAGACACAGGGAGAATGTGCAAATTCCAAACATTGATGGGGTATCTTTTCACAAATTGATAGAAAATTTACACATTAATAATGATGAGCCCCATTAATCTCATCTGTATTTTGGCAAGAAAATATAGAGAAACAATTTATTGACCAACAATGCTCCCTCTTGTCTGTGCTGTATCTTTTGTATGTTCTCCATTTGAATCTCATACTGTTTTCTTAATTACATAAATAAATGAATTTACAGATTATTGATATCTGCGCAAGTCTAATAGATTTGGATCCTCCCCAGATATCTTCACATTAGGCCATGACATGACCTGGTACCAGCACATTTAATGCTTCATATTGAATAAATTAATTTAGGGGGGCATGGGGTGTGGGCATCATTGCCTGGGCCAGCATTTACTGCCCATCCCCAGTTGCTCTTGAGAAGGTGGTGATTTTCCTTCTTGAACAGCTGCAGTCCATCTGGTATAGACAGACCCTTGGGGAGTTCCAGGTTTTTGACCCAGCGACTCTGAGGAACAGCGATATATTTCCAAGTCAAGATGGTGAGTGGTTTGGAGCAGAATTTGCAGGTGGAGTTATTCCCATGCACCTGTTGCCCTTATCCTTCTGGATGGTCCTGTGTTTGGAAGGTGCTGCCTAAAGAACCTTGGTGAATTTCTGCTGTGCATCTTTAGACAGTAGCAGCAGTGTGCACTGAATGTCAATGGTGGAGGGAATGGATACGTGTGGATGTGGTACCAGTCAAAGGGGTTATTTTGTGCTGGATGGTGCCTTGCTTCCTGAGTGTTGTTGGAGCTGCACCCATCCAGGCAAGTGGGGAGTATTCAATCAGACTCCTGACTCATGCCTTGTAGATGATGGAAAAGTCTGTTTCTGGGAAGTTTAGAGGACAAAATTCAGGAACCATTTAACAGAAAGAACACTGCTTTCTCATTGACTTACCCCGTCCAAATATTTGGAGTTGATTAACAAAAATATTGAATGTGTTTGATATGTTTTTAGGGCTAAAGGGATCAAAGGGTTTAGGGAGAAAGTGAAAACAGGGAACTGAGTTGGATGTTTAGCCATGACCATATTAAATCGCTTGAGGGTCTAAAAGAGAATACTCAGTGTTATTGGTTAGATTCATTTCCAGGTTTTTGTTTCCCGAGCAATCCTCCAGTGATCTCCTTTCTACAGCAGCTGGCAGTCAGCTCCAGCTAGGGACTCCGGGCTAGGGGCTGACTCCGAATACATAATGAGGCTAACTTTGTCATCTTGACGAAATGCTTGATGATTATTCGAAGTGGTGCAAGGAGCAGAAAAGGCTGCATTTTGTCGTCTTGGCAAATCACACAAATGAAATGCCTGGCATGATGCATGCAAGAACATGGTGCGTTTGCAAGGTAGTCAAACAAATTTTTCAGAGTTAAAAATCACACAACAGCAGGTTATACTCCAACAGGTTTAATTGGAAGCACACTAGCTTTCGGAGCGACGCTCCTTCATCAGACGATACTCTTGATGAAGGAGCATCGCTCCAAAAGCTCGTGTGCTTCCAATTAAACCTGTTGGACTATAACCTGGTGTTGTGTGATTTTTAACTTTGTACACCCCAGTCCAACACCGGCATCTCCAAATCATGAAAATTTTTCAGACGTCTTGATCCCTTTTGAATTTTTTGAACAATTGCATCACTCCTTCAAATTTTACTGTTTTCAATAAACATCAAACCTTCCAGTTTTTCATTGATTTACACAGTAATAACCAGAGTTAATATCAAACAATACCGTCCTTATTCCAGTGTGTAAATCTTATTATTTTTAAAGGCCTTACTTCACATATACCAATTTTAACATATACTATTTTCCTTAACAGGGCAGTTACACCATTTTTAAAATGATTTTGCTTTTTAGTGAATCTAGGAGTTGAAGTGACATGTTACGGCTGTCCAGGACATTGGTTCGGTCATTTCTGGAATATTGCGTTTCAGTTCTGATCTCCCTGCTGTAGGAAACATGTTAAACTTGAAAGGGTTCAGAAAATATTTACAAGGATGTTGCCAGGTTGTGAGGGTTTGAACTATAGGGAGAGGCTGAATAGGCTGGGGCAATTTTCTCTGGAGCGTCAGAGGCTGAGGGATGACCTAATAGAGGTTTATAAACTCATGAGGGACATGGATAGGGTGAACAGCCAAGGTCTTTTCCCCAGAGTAGGGGAGTCCAAAACTAGAGGGCGTAGGCTTAAGGTAAGAGGGGAAAGATATAAAGGAGACCTAAGGGGCAACGTTTTCACGCAGAGGGTGGTACTTGTATGGAATGAGCTGCCAGAGGAAGTGGTGGAGGCTGGTACGATTACAACATTTAAAAGGCATTTGGATGGGTATATGAGTAGGAAGAGTTTGGCGGGATATGGGCCAAATGTTGCAAATTAGACTAGAATAATTTAGGATATCTGGTTGGTGTGGATGAATTGGACCGAAGGGTCTATTTCTGTGCTGTGCACCTCTATGATTCTATGTTGAAAAATCAGTCATGATCACAGAGTTTATTGCCTGAGACATGGATCAGAATAACAGCAGCTCTTGGCCTGCGAAGAGGCAGGTAGCATCTGTGCCAGGGAGAGGCTATTTCCAACATGAGATACTGCGTCTCAAATTACAACAGTGACTACACTTCTAAAGTACTTGATTGACCATGAAACACTTTGAGGTGCCCAAGGGATCATGAAAGGAACAATAGAGATGCAATCTGCCCCTTCCTTCAGTCATTTTTTTTCTTTGACCTTCAGAAACATGACAACCAAATTTTCCACCACCATTAAGTGTGTGTTTTCTTGGTGCAGCCATATCAACCCTTTCATCTGGTGAATGAATGTCCTGCAAAACATGATTCGCCTCCCAGTCTTTCAAACCCCATTTTCAAGGCTCATCAGGAATATGTGATGCTGGTGTTGGACTGGGATGGACAAAGCCAAAAATCACACAGCACCATGTCCAAGTAAACCTGTTGGACTATAACCCGGTGTTGTGTGATTTTTAACTTCATCAGGAAAAAGGTAGAGAGCTCACCATTGGTCTGGCTGAGCGTATCACAAGCATACTTATGAAGCCTGGCGCAATCCACAGAGAATAGTACGATTCAGGGAAAAACAGTTTACTAGGGTCTATATCCTTCACTGGCATATTGTACCCCAGTCTATCAAATCTCGAGGATGGACTGCAACAGCTGAACAATGATAATATTTCGTCTTCAGGATATGATTGCGGATCTACACTCCTGTGCAGTGTTTTATCAGGTAGTGTTGCACAATCAGAGATGCCATTTTTCTGATGACCTCCTAAACTGAGGTCTAGTCTGTTCTCAGAGGTGAATATAAAAGGTCCCACAGAGAAACAGGGGAGTTACTCCCGGTGTCCTGACCAATATTTATTGCTTTGCAGATGTCACAAAAACAGACAATTTGTTCGAGATGATGTTTCTGCTTGCGGTAACCTGCTGTGTGCAAGTTAGCTGCTGTATTTCTTACACCACAACAGTGACATATACTACAAAACCGCTTCAGTAAACTGTCAGAATACTTTGAGATAGTCACGTGGAGTAATGCAATTAACGCCAGAAACAGAAACAAAGATGGTGTACTTATGTGGCCCGAACCACATGGTTAACAAGAGAGCTGGAAGCAGACAGGAACACAAATTCATGTGAAGAGAATACGTGGACACACTAAGCTCTCAACAAAGCATTCTTCCAGAAAACTCTATGAACACCTGCAGTTTTACTTGTGGTGACTAAATAGAGTCAGGCTCCATAAACATGACACATTAGTTCAGGAGTTGTGAAAGGTGTTATATAAATGCAAGTTTTTTTTGCTCTTTAAAGTAAGAGAAGAACAGTATGGCCCTCCATTCCATCCTGACTTGGGCATAGCATATAGTTCCACCATCATTGCTGAGTCAAAATCAGGGCATTCCTCATACTTGCAAGAGTTTGAGATTCGTTGGTGAAAACTGAATCCACTGCCACAAACTAATCTGACTTTAATCCAATCCATTTTCACCTATTTATATTTCTATTTACACCCATTTTACAGCTCTATCTTTCCTTCACCACCATTAGCAGTCCATTTATCTTTTGTTTTGAAAGATTTGTTCCACTCTCTACTTCTCTCCCTCTGTCAACAACATAAAAATCATCATTTTCCAGCTACTTTCCGTTCTGAAAAGGAGTCATATTGGACTCAAAACGTTAACTGTGTTTTTCTCTCCATGGATGCTGCCAGATCTGCTGAGTTTCTCCAGCAATTTCAGTTTTAAATCTAACTCTTCTTTGCAGGAACTGTGCAAGCCAAGTGCAAGGAAACTTTAATTGGCAGAACACCTTCGGTTTTTTTAAAAGATCATTGTGCTTTAGTTACCAGCAAGCAGAGTTATGAGCAAGAACATGTCTAAAATTCTTCTAATTAGAGATCACTACATATCTGCTGTGTAACTGAGAGCTGGGTTCAGTCTAGCATTGTTCAGAGCAGTTTAATGTCAACTTAAAGTATCAGAAAGGGCAGAACCAAAGTGTTATGAAAATAGAGAATTTCACAGTATTTTCACCTTGAATATTAACCTCTACATAACTCCTTTTGTTAAAATGGTTTTCATTGTGACAAGAAGATATAGACTGAAGAAGAAATCTATTCAGTTGCCAATTTATTCACAACAAGCTCCCACACACAGCAACGTAATAATGACTGGGTAATCTGTTTTAATTAGGTTTTTGTATAATGAATATTGCTAAGGCAATCTGAGAAAACAGTTTAAAATAGTGGGCCTGGGTTTTTTTGCTGCCAGCTGAGGGCTGAGGGTTACTTTATTGCAAACTTCGCCTGAAGGAAGGCATCTCTGACAGTGCAGCAGTCCGGGAGTGGAGTCTAAATTGATATTTATTTTTGCTCAAATCTCAAGAGTGCAATGTGGACCCACAACTACTGACTCAGAAGCAAGGGTGTTGCCCCCTGAATTAAGAATAACGCAGTGCATTAAGAATGCTTCCATTAAACCATAAACCAAGAGCAGAATTAGGCCATTCAGTCCGTTCAGTATGCTCCGTCATTCATTGAGTTCATGGCTGCTCTGCTAGCCCTCAAATCCATTTTCCTGCCTTTTCCCCTTAATCCTTGACTCCTGTCCTGATTAAAAATCCATCTATGCCTTGAATATACTTAATGACACAGCCTTGAAAGTCATCTGTGGTAAAGAATTCCATAGATTCACAATCTTCTGAGAGAAGAAAATCCCCCTTTGTCTAAAAATGTGTCACCCATACTCTGAGATGATGCTCTCTTGTTTGAGACTCTCTCACAAGAAGAAACAATTCTCCCTATCTATACTGTCAATTGCTCTATTAACCTTGAGTTAATGTTTCAGATTCATTGACCTGTCTTCAGCAATGATTGTAGCTAGGAAAAGGTTGGAATGTAGGCTGAAAGCTGGGATGGGGTTACAGATGGAGGAGTAAACAATAGGTCGAGATGGAGGCCAGAGAGTGAGAAAGCAGCAATTGGACAAACAAAAGAATGGGGAAAGGTCAGTTTGGGGTGGATAGTTGCTAACGGGGGCCATTAGTGGCTGATTAGATTGGGGTTGTGGTAGTATCCCATGTGATAACAAGGTATGGTTTGTGGGGATTGGGGTAAGGGCAAGGGAGAGCTCAGTCCATACAATGATTGAACTTGAAATAGAGTCCTGAAGGCTGCAGTGTCCCTTAACTGAAAACGAGACGCTGTTTTTTCAGCTTGCATTGAGCTTTGTTGGAGCACTGCAGCAAGGCTGAGACAGAGAGGTTCGCCAAGGAACAGGGGTGTGTGTTGAAGTGAGAGTCAACATGGAGCTCTGGGTCAATAACTCAATATCGATTTCAATAATATTAGGGCTTGAACACCTTCTCCCAATGTTCTTTGCCCAGCCTCCTCACACCAGGCCTTGTCATCACCTGACCTGCTACCAGAATCAACCCATTAGGAATCATTAATCATTTCCATTAGGAGCTGTTATGCTCCCCCCTTAGTTTTACCTATTCCCTTTTGTCAGGACAAAATTGGCTTGAAGATAGGAGACAGAGGGTGGTGATGAAAGGCTGTTTTTCAGACTGGAGGCCTTTGACCAATGCCACAGGAATCGAAGCTGGGTCCACTACTTTTCATCATCTACATAAATGATTTGGATGTGAATATTGGAGTTACGGTCAGTAAGTTTGCACATGACACCAAAATTGGATGTGTAGTGGACAATGAAGAAGATTATCTCAGAGTACAATTGGATCTTGATCAGATGGGCCAAAGGACCAAGGAATGATGGATGGAATTTAATTTAGATTAATGTGAGGTGTTTCATGTTGGTAAGACAAATCAGGGCAAGACTTACTTTAATGGCAGGGCCCTGAGAAGTGTTGCCAAATAAAGAGACTTAGGGGATCCAGTGCACAGTTCCTTGAAAGTGGAGGCATTGGTAGACAGAATAGTGAAGAAGGTGTTTAGCACGTTTACCTTCACTGGTCAGTACATTGAGTACAGAAGTTGGGACATCTTGTTGTGGCTCTACAGGACATTGGTTAGGCCACTTTTAGAAAACTGCTTACCATTCTGGTCTCCCTGCTGTAGGAAAGATATTATTAAATGTGAGAGGGTGCAGAAAAGATTTACAAGGATGTAGCCAGGATTGGGGGTTTGAGCTAAGGGGAATTAAACTGAATTAGCTTTACTGTCACATGTACTCATATAAGCACTGTGAAACATTTACATACCGCGGCACCATCTTAGATACTAAGGTGTCTAGGTACAGCTTCTTCAGGTACAAGATCCTAGAAAACAGAGAAATAATAAGTCCAGCATTGCAAAAATAAAAGTTCGGAATAACAGCCTTCCAACCCAGAACATGCTGGCACCTCACTCCAGTCTGCACCGGGCCGTGGCTTCACCTCAAGGTTCATGAGATTGGGAGGTTGCTCTGGAATCACCTCGAGACCAGGAGACCACATCGAGACCGCATCAGGCTGACAGACCACTACATACTGTCTGAAGACCGCCTCACAGGCCGAGGGGACGCTATGCCTCTGGGTGGATCCCTGGTCATGTCTGCACTGAGGCTGGGTGTTGTCAGAGGCTGGGAATCGACCGGGGGCCCTGAGCTGTTCGAGGCTGGGAGAGAAGAAAATAAAAAGAACACAGGGAGGGAAAAAAGAAGAATTGGTGGAGCCGACAATCTCCAGCTGAAGCGTCTTACTCTGCTGCCATCTTGGACTTGATGCTGGAGATATTTTCTCTGGAGCATTGGAGGCTGAGGGGTGACCTTATAGAGGTTTACAAAATCATGACAGGCATGGATATGGTAAATACCCAAGGTCTTTTCCCCAGGGTAGGGAGAGTCCAAAACTAGAGGGCTTACATTTAAGGTGAGAGGGGAAAGATTTAAAAGGGACCTGAGGGGGTAGCTTTTTCACGCAGAGGGTGGTATGTGTTTGGAATGAGCTGCTAGAGGAAGTAGTGGAGGTTGGTACATTTACTACTTTTAAAAGGCATCTGGATGGGTAAATGAATAGGAAGGGTTTAGAGGGATATGGGCCAAGTGCTGGTAAATGGGATTAAGTCAATTTAGTATATCTGGGACGTGGACGATTTGGACCGAGAGGTCTGGTCCCATGCTGTATAACTCCATGACCCTATGGCTCTATCGCCATCTATCATTTACTCCTCCTCCCTCCTGCACCCCATCTTCAGCGTGCATTACAATCTTTCCTAGCTACAATCAGTTCTGAAGAAGGGCCACTGGGCCCGAAATGTCAACTCTGTTTTCTCTCTACAGATGCTGCCAGACCTGTCGAGTTTTTCTTAAAATTCCTACAGTGTGGAAACAGGCCCTTTGGTCCAACAAGTCCACATCGAAGAGTAACCCACCCAGATCCATTCCCCTACCCTAATACACTACATTTACCTCTGACTAATGCACCTAACCTACACATCGCGGACACTATGGGCAAATTAGCATGGTCAATTCACCTAACCTCCACATCTTTGGATTGTGGGAGGAAACCAGAGCACACGGAGGAAACCCAAGCAGACACAGGGAGAATGTGTAAACTCCACACAGAGAGTTGCCTGAGGCTGGAATCAAACCTGGGTCTCTGGTGCTGTGAGGCAGCGGTGCTAACCATTGAGTACCGTGCTGTCCCAGAGTTTCTCTGGCAATTTCTGTTTTTGAGTTCTAGCACCCACAATTCTTTGTCTTTTCTCTCTCAAAGAATCTTTTAAGTTTCAATAAAGGCACCTCTCATACTTTTCCATTCCAGTGACGACAGGCCTAATGTACTCAACTGCTCCTTATAGACAGTTCCTCGTTACTTGGAATCAGCCAGGTGAACCTCTCTGGACTGGCTCCAACGCCAGCAAATCTTTCCTTAGACAAGGGGCCCAAAACTGTTTGAAGTATGTGATCTGATTATTGCCTCAGATATTTTAGCAAGACCTCCCTATCTCAGCCAATAGCAGTACTCTTATTCGTACTCCGTAGTAACAGTGGACAACCAGGAAAATCCTCACAGAAGTACAATTCCAAGGAGAGTGAACATTAAATCCGTAATTAACACTCCAAGGACCATCATGTCGCAGGAGAGGAAAACAGTAACAAACTAGTTCTTGCTACAATTAAGCAAATAACTAATGAGCCTTTGGGCTGGCATTCCTCCTTTATCTCTTGTGATCCTCTGACATCTGATGCAGAACAATAGAAAGTAATTGAGATATAGCTCCCCCCCACTCCCCACCCGACCTAACTCTTTAATATTTAAACCCTCAAGCTGCTGTCTAGGTAACCACACTTTCACAGATAGGCAGAAATCAAGCAACTCTTAAGGTTTCTATTCACTGATTTTTGCTGATTGTAATTGCAATGAGCTCTATAATGGCTGAGGAGAAATTGCAATCCACAAAACCTGCTGCATTTTCTGCAGCCTTTTCTCAATGTTGCTAGTGAACGGCTTTACTCCAGGTTCCTCTGTCACCTTGAAGATTGAAATGTAACATTTCATACTTTTATTTCATTGTACCGCTCCCTACATCTTTGTTTGATATTATCCCTTGAACATTAATTACAGAGGAGGAACCTTCAGGAAGTGTAAATAAGGCTATTGGTGGATAAAGACCCAGGTTGGCATCTCCCCGGCCCCTGTGTGATTTGGGTAGTACCAACTCAGCTGGGAAACTATGGCCAGATTGAAAAGCATGAGATTCCAGTGGTTGAGAGAAAAGGTCAAACTTAGTGGGGAATGTTTGAACAGAGAGATGAAAATTTCTCCTAGTGTGTGGCAAGGAGCCTATCTGCAAGCATCGACATCTAATTTTATTTTAATATCTGTTCTTGTTTCAGTTTTATGCATCGGGTTATTTTCCTACACAATCCAGGCGGTGAGAATTCCTGACAAGCAGTTACCCGACATCTCCAGCTCACTGCCTGCTCCTCTTGAGCCTCCCCCTGGTCTCAGGGTACTCTGCCCAAATAGTAACTGCCTGTACCCCTCCTACCCCCTCCAATGAAGTTAGCATCTGATACACACCAGTCTCACCCATCAACATGGCATGTCAAGCAAAAGCAAAACACTGCAGGAACTGGAACAAATACAGATCCCAGAAAGAAAATCCAGTAAAACTTGAGAATGCTGCATCCTGTCGGACTTGTTTAATATACCTCAGAATAGACCTCAGTGCGTTAATCTAAAGTGTGACTTTTTTAAAACTGTGTTTTCCCTCTGGGAATGCTGGAAAAGTTAAGCAGGTCTGGCAGCATCTGAGGAGAGAGAAAGAGATTTGGAATGCAGTTCACAAATCTTGGAAAGTGGAGTCGCTGGGTAGATAAGGTAATGAAGAAGGCATTTGGTATGCTTGACTTTATTGGTCAGATTTAAAAATCACACAACAACAGGTTATAGTCCAAAAGGTTTATTTGGAAGTATAAGCTTTCAGAGCACTGCTCCTTCATCAGGTAACTAGGGCAGGATCATAAGTCACAGAATTTATAGTAAAAGACCATAGTGTCATGCAATTGAAACGATACATTGAGAAGCAACAATCTCTGTTTATTCAACATATTGTTTTAATTGCATACATTTCTGGTCTCCCTGCAATAGGAAAGGTGTTGTTAAGCTTGCAAAGATTCAGAAAAGGATATTGCCAGGTTGGAAGGTTTGAGTTGTAGGGAGAGGCTGAATAGGCTGGGACTGTTTTCCCTGGAGCATCAGAGGCTGAGGGGTGACCTTATAGAAGTTTATAACATCATGAGTGACATGGAGAGGGTGATTAGACAAAGTCTTTTCCCCATGGTGGGGTGCCCAGAACTATCGGGCATAGATTTAGGGTGAGAGGGGAAAGATTTAAAAGAGGCCGCAGGAGCAACTTTTTCACGCAGAGGGTGGTGGATGTATGGAATGAGCTGCCAGGGGAAGTGGTGAAGGCTGGTACAATTACATCATTTAAAAGGCACCTGGATGGGTATAAGAATATGAAGGTTTAGAGGGATATGGGCCAAATGCTGCCAAATGGGACTAAATTAAGTTAGGATATCTGGTCGACATGGACGAGTTGGACCGAAGGGTCTGTTTCAATACTGTATGACTCTGCGACTTCTATGAACCTCTGACTTTAAACTGCAATCACCTCAATTTTGACATGTGTAAAACATAATTATCTTAATGCCATTTTAAGCATTTTACGTGTGTGTATTTGAAGGCACTGTTTATTTACTTTTGTTAGGGTTAGTAGTTAATAATATTCCTTTCAGTTTTACTTAAATAACTTTGTAATCTGGCACCTTCACTTTGATCTTGTTAGTTATAGTTGCAAGAATGTTGGGCCGAATGGCCTTTCGCTGAGCCATAACAATTCCATGATTCCAGTTAGATTTTGATTGTACAGTGATAGCTGTGAGCTGAAAAAGACATGAAAATAATTGTTGCAACTGACAAAGGGAAGAAATAGAATAAAGGGGAGTCAGATGTCTCTCTTTGCCTGGCAGTAACAAGACAAAAGTAATTTTAAAATATTTATTCAACACATAAATGCTCAGAAGAACATTCATCACATTTTTAGTCAAGTATTCAAATAATTAGTCTATGGTAGTATTGTTCGCCACAGTCAGGAATTTTTAAAAATTCGCTCATGGGATGTGGACATTACAGCTAATATCAGGGTTTATCATCTGTCCTTCATTGCCCCCGAACTGAGTGACTTTCTCATCATTTCAGGTGCAATTAAAAGTCAACCACATTGCCACCTTTTTGGAGTTACATGTAGACCATACTAGGTAAGAATAGCAGGTTTCCTTCCCTAAAGGACATGAGTAAACCAAGCAAGCCTTTTACAATAATTAACAGTGGCTATAAGGTTGGCATTGGGCCAACCCAGCTTTTAAAATTGACTTCAAATTCCAGCACCTGCCTTGGGTGAGATTTGAACCTGCATCTCCAAGGTGTTGGCTTGAGGCCATGACTTCTTAACCCAGTGACATTATCACTACACCAGCCCCTCCCAGTCTGGTGCATCACAGCTTGGTGTGGAAACTGCTCTACCCAAGGCTGCAAGAAATGATAGAGAGTTGTGAATACGGCCCAGTATGTCACGAAAACTGGCCTTCCATCCATTGACTCCATCTACGACTCTCGCTGCCTTGCGAAAGCAGTCAGCATCATCAAAGACCCCTCCCACCCTGGTGATACTCTCTTCCAACCTCTTCCATCAAGCATAAGGTGCGAAAGTTTGAAAACACATACCAACAGATTCAAGAACAGCTTCTTCCCCGCTGTTATGCAAGATCTCTCATATGTTAGAGTTGATCTTTCACTGCCCCTTCTCTGTAGCTGTAACATTATATTCTGCATTCTGTTCTATTACCCTTCTGTACTTATATAAGGTATGATTTGTCTGGTTAGCATGCAAAACAATACTTTTCACTGTATCTCGGCACGTGATAATAATAAATCAAATCAATTGTGATGAAGGTGTACGGGTGGAGAATAATGATGATGCTTCATCTGATTTTTCATTGAGGCCTCTGCAGAAAATTCTGAAAGAACTGACAAGAACAGACCAGTAAATTTGCAATTTTTAAAAAGAATTCTGAGGGTGTGAGGAGTGATATTTGTCCACACACCCTTCCTCCCCTGCCAGTAACTTGTCCCACTCACCTAACTCCCCAATTTTGACTTGGCTACATGGAGGAGGGGATCGATTCTCCCCAGTCACATCCCACCCGACCTCCTCATAAACCGATTCTAACATGGGCAGTTCCACCATGAAGTGTAAGTGAAGTCCAACATTGGAATAACTCAGGCCAGTGCTCACAGATGTCAGACAAGTTGGCAGAATCTTACAGCCCACAGAATTTGCCCCTAGAGTAGAAAAAAAACACTTTCGGTTGGTGCCCATGTTGTACCAAGCCTTAAGTAAGTGCAAACTTTAATTAATTAAATTGAAATCCTGCTAAAGGGCAATTTGGGATTTGAACCTATGTCACCAGGGGAGTAGATTAGTCTCACTACAGACGCACTGACAGGGCAGAGTGGCGAAGTGGCCTCATACCTGGTCACCAGGCCTATGACCCATGACCAAGTACTTAACAAGAACGATTGTAAAGTTGGACACTTTCTTTATATTGTATGTTTTGGTTCATTTTATTTGTGTTTTAAGATGGCACCAGACAGCAGCAAGTCTGTACAATATTTTTCACTGTAATTTGTAACAAGATTCACGTGACAACAAATCAATCAATGAATCAAATCCTGTAGCATCATTATAGGACTTCATTTAACTTCTTTGCACTTTTTTTATAAAGCTCGAGACTCTGCAGGATGCCTATTCAAGCATAACTGCATGGGTTGCTTGGATTTGCCTGAGGAATATTGATGGATTATTGGTGGCATTATGTATTTGCAGTGCACTACTGATGTGCAGTTGGCCAATGATAAATAAAATAATAAATGGCCATGGACTCATGGGGGTTGACCAATGTTTTTACATTTCATTTCCAGCATTGATTCTGAGAAAGAAAACATTATTTAAAGTTGCTGCTGCCTGCTCTGGCTAGCATCAGCTGACACGCACAAAAACAAAATCCAGTAAATCATTAAAAAGGAAACTCCAGGATTTAAACAGCTGCTGCTTAGTTGTAATTGAGACCACAACATAGAATGGTGTTGACGGAACCATCAATGTTAGTGCGATTCTCCATTTTACAAAAAGTATGTTGTACATCGCAGTACAATGTTCTTGAAGTTGCTGTTGAAAGAATCAGAAGACTAATGGAGCTCATCATCTATGTCATGATGTTTAGATTGATTCTAATCTAAAAAGTGAGATAACAGAGTTTTACATAAATTCATGCAGTTTTTGAACAAAGTACAATGTAACTCTGCAAGTACAAATTCAGCCCACAAAATATACGTGTGCATGTGGGTACCGGGCAAAGGCTATGACAACGGATGAATGGGCACCGCACAACAATCAACAGACAGGAGGGTTCCCTCCCAGTTGGGGAACACTTCAGTGGTCCAGGACATTCAGCCTCGGACCTTCGGGTGACCATCCTCCAAGGTGGACTTCAGGACAGGCAGCAGAGAAAAGTGGC
>NC_057738.1:41713505-41724600 GCF_004010195.1 Chiloscyllium plagiosum
ATCGTAACACAGAATTTATAGCAAAAATTTGCAGTTGATTTACACATGAAAGAAGTGAAACTATCACTGTATTCTAACAGATGAAAGGCTTAACAGACAATCAATTTTTCAATGTATAATTTAAGTTACATCACACTGTAAATTTTTGCTATAAATTCTGTGTTACGATTGAGCCCTCCACTATCACCTGATGAAGTACCGTCGCTCCGAAAGCTAGTGTGCTTCCAATTAAACCTGTTGGACTATAACCTGGTGTTGTGTGATTTTTAACCTGGCTTCATGAAGACAGGCTCTCACTGTCTCTACCTGATAGCTGAAAGGTGTTGAATGACACGAAGCTGCTGTATTGTCTTTTGGGACAGAGAGGCAGGAAATCAAAGAGCCCCCAAATGTGAATTGGAGGCGTGAGATTATATGGTCATGAGCTCCATTATAGGGGGCATTGAATAGAGATTCTATTGGGAACATCCTGGAATGGCTTTGATAACATGCACTTGATAGTTTCCATAGAGGAGGGGAATTGAGCAGACACGTTTCTCATCCGTAGCCTCCGAGGGAATGTGACTTCGGGGACTCAACATGTGGTATCAACTTTGCTGCCAGATATTGTTTATCTGTGTTTCAGCCTCCATGCTTCTGTCTCTCATTAGGCATTAGGCCCAGTGAGATAATAGTTGAAAAGTGCAGCACTGGAAAAGCACAGCAGGTCAGGCAGCATCCAAGGAACAGGAGAGACGACATTTCAGGCATAAGCCCTTCATTCGGAATGTGTGTGTGCTTGTGTGTGTACGCTTGTGTGCATGTACGTGTGTTTGTGTGTATGTGTGCGTGTGTATGTGTGTGTATGTGTCAGGAGGGGGAGGGGGCTGAGTAAGATAATATCTTTACAAAATAGGGGAGGAAGTGGCATAAGGGTCACGTCATTAGTTGTGGTGTAGTGTTATCGCTGGACTGCTCAGCCAGAGTCCCAAGTAATATGCTTGGCACCCAAGTTCGAATCCTGCTGTGGCAGATGATGGAATTTGAATTCAGTAAAAATCTGGAAATCAGAGTTTAACGATGACCATGTCAGGGAAATTCCCATCTCGTTCACTAATATCCTTGTGTGAAGGAAACTTCCACCCTTACCTGACCTAGACAAGCAGGAGGCTGGGAGAGCACAGTAAGCCAGGCAGCATCAGGAGGTGGAGAAGTCGATGTTTCTGGTGTAACCCTTCTTCAGGACCTATCCTGATCTGGTTTATATGTAACTCCTGACCCACAGCAATGCGGTTGACTCTTAACTGCCCACTTGGCAATAAATATTGGCCTAGCCAGTGATACCCTCATCCTGTGAATGAATTTTTAAAAAATGGTTTAAATCCCATCTGTGGTGAAATTTGTGCTTAACAAAACAAATTTGGAATTAGACAGGCGACTCTCATGGTGACCATGTAGCAAATTTCATTAAGCTTCCTCTGGTTCATTATTGCCCATTAGGGATGGGAAATCTGCATCATTACCTGGGTAGGCCTATACATGACTTTGGACCCACAGCAATGTAGCTGGCTTTTAGTCTTCTGGATAGTAAAACCTGCCTGAGCCAACAGCGCCCCGATTGCACAGCAAATTTTAAAAACTCTAAACATGCCATCTTGGTGCTCTTAAAGCTCTTGTGTACCTTAATAATAAAATACTGTAGGTTACTCTCCTGTTGTTGTGTTCTACTTTGGCCTCACATTCACCCTGCCACTGTCCCTCAACATTCACTGCACAACTGATGGTTACCACACCATCAGCAGCCACACCCCCAAACCTTACCTCATTACCCCAACAACAGCTCGCCTTCTCCTCAAATTCTCACCAGATTTATATCCGAGGCATCAAAGAGAGGCCACATCTGTAAAATGAGAAGTTTTCAACTATATTCTGCATTGAAAATTCATTCTGGTCATTTCATGTTGACATCAATTCTGTTCCCACCTCCTGCCCCCCATACACACACACACACACACACACACAGACATGCACAGACACACACATGTGCGCACACATACATACACACAAACACTAACACACTAGCACACATGCACATTCACAGACACACACAGACACATATACACATGCACAACTACATAGACTCACACAGACAAGTACATACACACATACCCACACATACATATGCACGCATATAACATATAAGCACTCACATACACACAAGTGCACTCAAACACACAACACATCCATACACACACACATATGTACACACACATACACACATACAGACACAGATATACACATAGATGCACACATACACATGGACATACACAAGATCGCACACATGTATGCACACACACACATACACAAACGCTTGCACATACATGTACACACACACAACACACACAGATGCTTCAATTTGATTCAACTGAAAGAAATGTTATTTTTGAAGGAGAAATGTTATTACAAGTGTAGGCTATATGAAAAGGAATTAAGGGGAGAAAACAGAAGGCAACTGATGCTATGTTATCTGGATCTGAATGAGATATAAGCCAACGTATTGATCCATTTAATTATATCTGCCAGATGTAACAGCAGACTCAATCTCAAGCTGAAACAAACCCGTTAAATATGCAGCTGGGAATTCACAGTCCCTTCCATGTGTGCAGATGAACAAGCTGCTCCCTGGCTGACCTAATTTGGGAAAAAAAATCAATTAACTTTTCATTCTTTTCTGAATATGTTTTTTTGCTGTTGTCACTGGCAAGCTATACAGCAGAGGGATACCATATCCTTAAGCTCCAGTGTACTTAAACCATTGAATGTTTTAATAAAAAGAAAACAGGGACTGCTGTGTGAGCCATTCAATGAATGAATTTGCTTTTAGTGTAATTCAAAGGCCAGTGGCTACACAGGATAGTAGGCACTTAAATTCAATAAGCTCTGGGTTTTTTTAGCTTCGCATTTCAAAGCATTATAAAAGTTAATTATTGTTCAAAAATTAATGTCAGGCATTTCAATGGCAGAGTGACTGCTGAGTCATATTAAAATGGCAGAGAGAGGATACAATCTGCACCACAATTTGAAATCCAATCATGTACTTAAAGGAGATTTGTAAGCAGTAGATGTGAGGGATCTAAGTGGTGGTTCTGCAAAGTTCAACTGGTGCTGTAATGGCAAGGAATATCAACCACTGAAATCGGATCAAAAACAGAGTACATTAAGCAGACAGGAGTGCGTACTACCCAATAACCCAATGCTATGCTTAAAGGTATTGCACAGACAGTGCCTGAGTTGCAAACAGGTTCTATTCTTGAATCCACATGTAATTGGAAGAGTGCGCTGCTGGAAAAGCACAGCCCATCGGGCGGCATCCGAGGAGCCGGAGAGTTGATGTTTCAGGCATAAGCTCTTCATCAGCCCTTCCTCATGACGGGCTTATGCCTGAAATGTCAATTCTCCTGCTTCTCAGATGTTGCCTGATCGACTGTGTTTTTCCAGCACCACACTCTTCGACTCTGATCTCCAGCATCTGCAGTCCTCACTTTCTTCGTGCAAGTCAATTTGTACACAAGTCGGGACACAATGCAGGATAATGTAACATAGCTACTTGCAGTTACAGGAAACATTCACATTTCAGTTCTTTGAAGTGCAACCACTGTATAGATTGTGTTTATAAGGATGAACATTTGTAAATCAGTCGGTCATAAATCAGGACTCCCACGTATCTGTTTTTGTATAGAGATTGGGACATATGCTGTACAAGGAACAACAAAAACTTAGTCTAGATCACACTGTTACGCAAAGGGAATTTTACATAATGGAAGTGCAACAAACAGATGGACAGTTCCCTCTTTCACTGCCCACGCTGTTCCATACAGTCTGGCACCTCCACATGCCCACGGTAGCAATAAAAACAATTAAAGGAGGCACGTGCTCCTGCTGCCCAAAGAGACTCCAGCCCAGGATTTAACATTGAAAATAAACAGAGAGTGACAAGCAAAGTTGTGCCCCTAAACAGGAGGGAGATAAGTAGATAATATGAAACACTGACACTTGCACTTCTCCTGTCTTCAGTGTCACAGGTTAGGCACCATCTGGGTTCACTTGCATTTCTCACAATTAATTTGCATAGGCACAGCTCACATATTACAGTTTGTGCTAAATGCATTGGAAAACATTGGAAAATGTTGGCAGATTTGTGGAAACCTCCCCACCAAAGAGTGGGTTTTTTCTGGGTGCTCTGGTTTCCTCCCACAGTCTAAAGATGCACAGGTTAGGTGGATTAGCAAAGATAAATTACCCACAGTGTCCAGGGATGCGCAGATTAGGTGGATTGGCCAAGCCAAATTACCCACAGTGTCCAGCAATTTGCAGGTTAGGTGGATTACCCAAGGGAACTACAGGGTTATGGTGATAGGTAGGATGGTGGGTCTGGGAGGGATCCTCTTCAGAGGGTCAGAATGGACTCGATGAACCGAACGGCCTGCTTCCACATTGGGGATTTGATGATTCTAAATGCTAAGAAAATCCATTTCATGGCAATTTATGCAAATCTGTGACAAGGCATAACCATCTGCCTCCCCCACCAACACAGACTTTCCCCTCCCCACTGTCCTGATTTTGGTCCTTTCTATGAAACAGTTTGAAAATATTGACAATTTTGTATCATTTAGCAGGAAAATAGAAAATTTAAGCAAGTTCATGAAATCCTTTAATCTTTTTCTTTTCATATCACAGAATTCCTACACTGTGGAAGCAGGCCATTCAACCCATTGAGTCCACATCACCCCTCTGAAAAGCATCCCACCCAGACCCCCCACCATCCCTGTAATTCTGTATTTCCTATGGTTAAGCCACCTAACCTGCATATCCCTGGACATTGTGGGTAATTCAGCATGGTTAATCCACCTGACCTGCACGTCTTTGTACTGTGGGAGAAAACCAGAGCACCTGGAGGAAACCCATACAGACTCAAGGAAATGTACAAACTCTACACAGATAGTGAGGCTGAGGCTGGAATCAAACCTGGGTCTCTGGCGATGTGAGGTTGCAGTATTCAACATTAACCACCATGCCACCCAAATATTTGTGCATTATTATATGCACATTAATTTCCAGTCTTAAAATTTGAAGTATTCAGCAACTTAAAGCATTCAGACAAACCTTCATCAGAACACTTCATCATTTCTGATGAAATGTCACTGGACTCGAAATGCTAACTCTGCTTTCTTTCTTCACACAGTTGTTGCCGGCCTGTTGAGGTTCACCAGCAATTTCTGTTTTTGTTTTTTTTTAGTTTCTTGTCAAAGGCTCACTTATTCTGCCATTTTTAAGGAGAGTTCCATCTGCCAGTCTTCCTCTCACCTTAAGATCAAATTCTCAAGTTTATAAAGGGATCCTGGAGAAGACTGGCTCCCAAGAATGCAGAGACACATTAGATTACGTACAGATTAGATTAGATTACGTACAGTGTGGAAACAGGCCGTTCAGCCCAACAAGTCCACACCAACCTTCCGAAGAGCAACCCACCCAGAACCATTCCCCTACATTTACCCCTTCACCTAACACTACGGGCAATTTAGCATGGCCAATTCACCTAAACTGCACATCTTTGGACTGTGGGAGGAACCCGGAGCACCCAGAGGAAACCCATGCAGACACGGGGAGAACGTGCCAACTCCACACAGACAGTTGCCTGAGGTGGGAATTGAACCCGGGTCTCTGGCGCTGTGAGGCAGCAGTGCTAACCACTGAGTCACGAGATTAATTTGACAATGATCTTGAGCCTTTAACTGACCTTAAAACTTTAATCACTGAAACAGCTTCTGATGCGTTGCAATTTACCGAGGTTCAGAGAAGCAATAAAATGATAAATTACTGTTCTGAAATGTGGAGTTGTCAAAACGTGTGGTGCTGGAATAGCACAGCAAGTCAGGCAGCATTCGAGGAGCAGGAGAGTCGACGTTTTGGGCATAAGCCCTTCATCAGGAATGTGGGCTATTGCGCACATTTTTGATTGTGGAAGGAAATCACACAATGAATGAGATACAGATATAGTTACTTAGAAATTCAGAATATTAGCTACTGCAACTCTTAAAAATAAAGTCAAGGTTTTCCAGAACAATGATTTCCTTCTACTTGTGAGAATTACAATAAATTATTGCAGCTCTTCTAAATGGAGTCACCTTCATCCGAATTTCTGGAGTGATTTTCTATTGGTTTCCCTTGAACAGTATGGGATTTGGCTTACTTTCACTGTATCTTTCATCAGCACCTGAAACCGTCCGGGAGCTACCTCTTAGCTCCTTACTCTTTCTCAATGTTTCTGGGGATTTTCCACTGGAATATGACTCGATATTTAGAATGTGCATACACCTTTCTTTGGACAGATGTATGATAATGAAATGTTAGTGATTGCAACAGGATACAATTTATATTGTTAATGTATTAGAGGTAAAAACAATGACTGCAGATGCTGGAAACCAGATTCTGGATTAGTGGTGCTGGAAGAGCACAGCATTTCAGGCAGGATCCAAGGAGCAGCGAAATCGACGTTTTGGGCAAAAGCCCTTCATCAGGAAATGTATTAGACAATTGCATGAGTCCATTTGGGATCACCAAAACAGAGTTGGCTAGTTTCCCATGACTGGCCCTGGAGCTTGTTCTCTTGCCTCAGTCCCAGCCGATTGGCTTAGGAAGGGGAAAAATGTTTGTATTGGAACATGGAACATAGAACTTAGAGCACAGGAACAGGCCCTTCAGCCCACAATATTGTGCTGAACACGATGCCAAATTAAACTAGTCCCTCCTGCGTGCCCTTGGTCCATAACCTTTCATTCCTTGCAGAAGGATCTCCATTCCTTATGATATAGAGATCGACTTTTGGACCAAGTCAGCCTTTCCATTTCTGTATTCACAACACTGTAAAATTAAAACCTTCAACGTCTCTCAAAATTGACTCCAATAGCTCCTCGCCAGACTTTTTGAAAAACCAATCCCAGGCTCTGCAAATAATCAAATCTAGACATTTGGTTATGTAGTTGAAACAAAAGACTTTGCAATTTATTAACAATACAGTAACTTTAGCAAAGCAAAATTAAATAAAAATGTAATCTAATTAATATCTACGTCATAAACTCAATAAACTTTGTCTTTAGCCCCTTTCACACAAAAGACAGACAAACAAGTACAATTAAGGGATAAAGAAAATAACAAAATTGGCTTGATTACTTAAGTAGCTTTGACGATGCATTATTCCACAAGCAGAGATGATTGTTTCTTGGTTGATTTTCCAAAGTCATTAATCAGGGTCACCTTTTCCATCCACTCAGAAAGAGTCAGTGATACTGATAACTTAGTTCCTGTTCTCTGAATGTCCAATGCTGATAATGGGAGGTTAGGCAGGGACCTTTCAAATCTTCATGCTGATCAACAGCCTAACTCATTCTTCCAGAAAACGCAGCCCAAAACCCAATTAAAACTATGGCCTCTCCCTGTCAGACTGAATGTCTCGGCACAAGTTCTCAGTTTCCATTTAACATCTGCCATTTGCTTGAGCATGAGGTCTCTCAAGGAGTTGCTGGAAGTAATTCTCAGGTACTGGCCTCGCTTGTGGCTAAACATCCGTTATCTGATTAAACATACTGTCCTTTGCTGCTGTCGAAGAACCAATCTTCTTTAATCAAGAACCAACCTGCAATTAACTTCCAGCCTCTGCCTCAAAAGCTTGTTTGTTCTCACTGCCTTTTTTGTAACCCAAGCTGCTTCCCACAGTCTATAGGTCATTGTCACCTTGCAGCCCTCAGCTCGCAGCTCCAAACTAAACTTGATAAAGGAATAAAATAAAAATAATGAAAAATCATTGAGATTTTGTTTAGTTATCTTTAGCAGTCAGGTTCATTATTATGGGAGCAAGGCAGAGTTGAAGGTTTCCCTGGCAGTTGATCTTGTACCTGTTATATAATAAGATGAGCTGAAAATGTGTTGCTGGAAAAGTGCAGCAGGTCAGGCAGCATCCAAGGAGCAGGAGAATCGACGTTTCGGGCATAAGCCCTTCTTCAGGATGAAATGAGTCCTAATGATGAGACGGTGATATATATCAAAGTGAGCAGTCACAGGCTGGAGACTGTGAAGAAAGGATGGAATAGTCTGCATTAGTGTGTCAGAGACATTTTCAAATTAATTTGTTCACAGATGTTATTACACACCTTTGGAGCAGGTGAGACTTGAACCAGGACATACTTACAGAGAACAGCCTCATGTATAATAGTACCAACAAAAGACAGCTACCAGAGTGAGACACTCATAGTTAAGGAGGAAGTGAGACACATGACAAATTTGCAAAAGGGGCAAGGAAAACCACCTCTCTAAAGTGCAGGACAGAACCTTGGGGCAGATGCATCATCACAACATAAACCAGTATCTACCATTGCTGGGACAGCTTGAGAGCAGTGTCATTTTTCAGTGGTATCAATGTGGGAAAGTTATTTTAAATTAGATTGGAGATTTCCTCCCGCTTCTGAACACCAATGCACAGCACCTCGGTAGAAATTTCTCCCCACAATCTCCTCACACCTGAGCTGTAGTTTTGCCCACAACAATTAGAATTAGCCTGAATTTGGTTAATCTGACAAGAAAAGGGCAAGAGACGTTGAATTGGCATCAAGGTTGTACTGGCTACTCTTTCAGACTGATTCACATCAAGAAGGAAAGTACAGGTCTTCAGATACATCACAAGCTCAGTATGCACATAAGGCCTGTTTTCTCTAGAATTTAGAAGGTTAATCAAAGTCTCCAAGAGGTTAAGAGAAAAAGATAGGGTAGATAAAGATAAGCTATTTCCACTGGATGGGGATTCCAGAACGTGGGACATAGTCTGAGAATTAGGCTAGAGCATTCAGGAGAGATGTTAGGAAGCACTTTGACACGCAAAGGATGGTAGATGTTTGGAATTCTCTTCTACAAATGGCAGTGAATGTTGGTCATTTCAAATCTGAGATAGATACACTTTTGTTAATGCTGAATAGGCAGGGGCCAATTTCCCTGGAGCATCAGAGGCTGAGGGGTGACCTCATGGAGGTTTATGAAATCATGAGGGGCATGGATAGGGTGAATAGCCAAGGTCTTTTTCCCAAGGTAGGGGAATCCAAAACTAGAGGGGAAAGATTTAAAAGGGGCCTAAGGGGCAATATTTTCACGCAGTGGATGATGCGAGTATGGAATGAGCTGCCAGATGAAGTGGTGGAGGCTGGTACAATTACATCATTTAAAAGGCATCTGGATGGATACATGAATAGGAAGGGTTTAGAGGGATATGGAAAAGTGCTGGCAAATGGGACGAGATTAGATTAGGATATCTGATTGACATGTACAAGTTGGACTGAAGGATAGATTTCCATGCTGGACGATTATTTGGCTCTAAATGTTTGAAGGGATACAGATAAATGAAGTTATCAGATCAGCCATGATCATATTGAATAGTGAAACAGGTTCAAGGGGCTGACTGGCCTACTCCTGTATGTTCGTAAACACCTTGCACTTAGAGTAACTGCTCAAAGTAGATTTAATTTTTATAAAAATACAGGCTTTCAATATATATTTGAACATAAAATATTATTAATGTGTTGCTTTAGAAATTTACTCAAGATTGACCTAAGACTATTTTGTAATCTAATCTTTTCCTTTGTTATAGGGGAACCTTGCTCTTTCTCTCTCAACTGAGTTATCCTTTGGTTCAAAATGAGTATTCTGGCTCCTAGAAATGTATAACTTGTCTGTTCTGATCAATCGGATCAAAACCTGTCTCATTTAATTGGAAGAGGACCATGAATTATTCAGTGTAGTGCAATTTTAATGTTAACTAAGGATGCATCACAACTCTAAAAATCATATTACCATCTTGTTCCTGAAGTATGGAAATGTGTAAGAATTTGAAACTTTGGCTTCTGGTGTGATGAAAAGAAGCAAAAAACTTTGACTTTTAGTAGTTCCTTCAATGAAATAAATTTTATGAGATTCCACAGACACAATCTTCAAGAATCATTATTTAATTAGAAGAATCTGGGAAACCTGCATCATGACTTGATAGTTTCAAGATGATTGAAGATTCCCCATTAGACACAGTTAAAAATCACACAACACCAGGTTATAGTCCAACAGGTTTAATTGGAAGCACACTAGCTTTCGGAGCGACGCTCCTTCGTCAGGTGATAGTGGAGGGCTCGATCGTAACATAGAATTTATAGCAAAAATCCCACCATCAAACTCACCATGGACTACTCTCGACTATCTGTCTCATTCTTGGACACATGCGTCTCCATCAAGGATGGACACCTCAGCACCACAGTCTACCACAAACCCACAGACAACCTCACAATGCTAGACTTCTCCAGCTTCCACCCAAAACATATTAAAACAGCCATTCCCTATGGACAAGCCCTACGCATGTCTGCTTAGATGAGGAGGAATGTGACGGACACCTGGAAGTACTCAAGGATGCCCTCACAAGAACGGGGTATGATGTTCAACTCATCGACCGCCAGTTCCGACGTGCCACAGCAAGGAACCGTAATGACCTCCTCAGGAGACAGACACGTGCTGCAACTGACGGGGTACCATTCGTTGTTCAGTACTTCCCAGGAGCTGAAATACTACGCCATGTTCTTCGCAACCTGCAACACATTATCAATGAGGATGAGCACCTCACCAAGACCTTCCCGACACCTCCACTACTTGCCTTTAAACAACCGCCAAACCTCAAACAGATCATTGTTTGTAGCAAACTGCCCGGCTCTCAGGACAACTCCATACAACCCTGTCACGGTGGACACTGCAAGATGTGTCAGAGTGTGGACATAGATACCACCATTACACGTGGGGACACCTTGTACATGGCAGGTACTCATGTGACTCAGCCAACGTTGTCTATCTTATACATTGCAGACAAGGATGCCTGGAGGCATGGTACATTGGGGAAACCGAGCAAAGGCTATGACAACGGATGAATGGGCACTGCACAACAATCAACAGACAGGAGGGTTCCCTCCCAGTTGGGGAACACTTCAGTGGTCCAGGAATTCAGCCTCGGACCTTCAGGTGACCATCCTCCAAGGTGGAC
>NC_057738.1:41724813-41749005 GCF_004010195.1 Chiloscyllium plagiosum
AGTGTTCCCCAACTGGGAGGGAACCCTCCTGTCTGTTGATTGTTTTGCGGTGCCCATTCATCCGTTTTCGTCGCCTTTGCTCGGTTTCCCCAATGTACCATGCCTCCGGGCATCTTTGCCTGCAACCTATGAAAGAAGTGAAACTATCACTGTATTCTAACAGATGAAAGGCTTAATAGACAATCAATTTTTCAATGTATAATTTCAGTTACATCACACTGTAAATTTTTGCTATAAATTCTGTGTTACGATCGAGCCCTCCACTATCACCTGATGAAGGAGCGTCGCTCCAAAAGCTAGTGTGCTTCCAATTAAACCTGTTGGACTATAACCTGGTGTTGTGTGATTTTTAACTTTGTACACACCAGTCCAACACCGGCATCTCCAAATCATTAATAGACACAATTATCCTAATTGTTCTAGACTGAATACTCCCCTCAATATGTCAGTGTTTGACAGACACTCTGGTGTCCCATAAAGCAAGATGTCCCCACTTCGACCCCACTTGAACAATTCCTTACTGACAAACCATGATAGGCAGTTTCTGTGCATGTCTGCACAAAAGGAACTTGTTAATAATGGCAGCACTGACGTACTGATAGCCTTCAGGCTCTGATTGAATCATCAACACGCTAACAGACAATGACATGGCAAGAAAAGCATGGATGCTGTGAACATGCAGGAAGGTGCTACATCAATGAACGTGAGGTCAGCAAGCGAGTGGCTCTGAGATGCAACCTCATGAGCTGAAGTACGATATGATTCTATGACAGTTTAAATAGAAATACGGCTGAAACGGTAACAGGGAAAATAGATTCATTCAGTGTTTTATGAAATCATATACCACTGCCAGTTTTGGTTAATAGCAAAGTGGCTTTAAATGAAAAAGAAAGCGTTGCAATTTTCAACACGAAATTAAAAACAGCCATCACGTTGCTCATTACCACTCTAGGTTTCAAGAAAAGGCTACACTCGTACGGAACAAATTACAGAAGTGTGGGGTGAGAGGGTCCTGAGTAAACTGAAGGAAATTGTAGCTTCAGCAGAGCCAGGCAAAGAGGGGTTATTATCAGAGAAAGTCCCTTCCCATGCTCATGGCGAGGGGGAGAATGTGAGGCAATTAAAAAAGAAATACATGCAAACACACACACACACACTATTTATAATCTGATGCAATCATGCTGAAAAGTAGCAGCTGTCTGCTTTTAAAGGGGATGGATCAATTAGGAATGAAGACTGGGAGAGCTTAATAAGGTGCCTCTCTACTCAAATCACAATTAAACTATAAGCATTTAATTGACGAGAAAATAATGAAACATTTTCATAAGGATCTAAAATATCAGCAGCTGTCTGAAGTACAAGATACATCAATATGTAAGGAAGTTGATTGGATACAAACATAACTGAAGAAATTACAGGAAGAGGCCACTCAACACTGCCAGCTTTGTCTATCATAGGTGATGGTTTATTTGATTGAGTACGGGATGGGGGTGCTATAGACTTGTTTTATCTGTCTAGGAGCTGGGTTAGACTGCAGCTGGAGTACAGCCTGCAGTTTTGGTCTCCTAGTCTCAGGAAAAATAGTATTGCTGTAGAGGGAGTGTAACAAAGGTTCACAAGACTTGTTCCTTGAACGGTGAGACTCTCCAATGAACAGTGATGCGGCAAACTGGCCCTTAAAATCTCCAGAGTTTCTAATCTCATTGAAATCTCAGTGATCTCATTGAAACCTAGAAAATACTGAAAGGGACAGATGTGGTAGATATCATCATTGAGATGGCAATAGTTCAATTTCCAAATTGTCCTTAACCAGCATTTACGCACTAAGCACATTCACTCTACAGGCATTGCAAATAGGCCATTAAATGATTGCAAATTAGCAATAACTTTAGCTTATAGACTTTGTTTCCTGTATTGCCCCCTTCATTGTCCTAATGTCGTGATGGTCAAGTTGGATCTTGTTACTAGACAAATCAGGGTCAGATTTAGATCTGGCTTCTTTTTTGGTTTTGGTCTTAATGAGATGGTCTCTCACTGAGTCAGAAACATGTAATGTTTGAGATGTTGTTTCAACAATAAAACAGAAGTTTATTAAGCAAATAAGTAAATATAAAGTAGAATAAGTCTGGTAATTTACTTGCAGCTCAACTTCAAAGACCTTTAAACACATCATAAACAGATAATCCAATTAATTCAGAAACAAGCATTTCCAAGTTTCAAAACAGAAATATTCCTTGTACCATACTCACACCTAATTTATTTTTCCTCTAACATCAGGTTCAAGGTAACTGACGTTAACACATAGACTGGAAAATTAATAGGTTCTTCTGAGAGCTATCATTCATTTGAGCACAAACTTTTTCAGCTTTAAGTAGCCTCTTCAGGGTGTTATCTCAACACTTCTAGTTTAGAGCTAACAATAACTCTTTACTCCAATATAGTTTAACTATATTCTCCCTTTCTCAGGAACACTGCTTTATCTTCCTACAAGGATTTAACACACCTGCTAAAAACAAAGTCAAATGGAAATAAAACCATTCTCTCTCAGAGTGTTTCCCCAAGCTGGAAAAAATAACCTAACTCTAAGCATTTCTAAAAGAACCCTTGCAATGCAAATGACCAACTTGCTAAGCCATACAAGCCTAATGTAAAAAAAAATAAGTTGCCAAAGAAGCTCTTACAAACTGATGTAAAAGAAATCACCATGGCTCCAGAAATGCTTGCAAATGAATTATTAACTTTAGATGCACATAAAGCCCATATGTTACTAATTTAAAATCCAAAAATCAAAATTAAAATGAATAGTGTTAAAATTATGTAGAAATCCAGCAGTTTAAATCATTCATTCAGCAGATCCTGTACTTTCAGCCATCATATCTACATTGGGTGCTGTCCCGGATATTTTCAAATCTGGTGAACGGTAAGTGACAGCAAGAATACAGCTCTGGGTGAATACTTTCAGAACCGAGCCTTTCCTGGTTGCCAGCTACTTCCTCAGTGTCTCGACAGCTATTTACCTCACATAACCCAGACAGCCCTTTTCTGCCCATACCCCCCACATGGAGACCCAGCACACTGATCTTTACCTCTTTGCCCCCAGGCTTTGACATCACACTTTCTTGATGTCAGCCTGGTCCTTTACACTCCTCCCCTCCTATGGATGCCATAGTAGTGGTCACTGTCAATGACACTCCAAACATAGCCTTCTATGCCCTCCCAATGTTGTTCCGCATTCTCCCTCTTATTCACATCACCATCCTGGTCCCCATCTCAAAACAGGCCACTGCTTTCTACCCACCCCCCCCAAACTTGAATGGCCCACCTCTTTTGGTAATGAGACTCCTTTGCCCCCACAACTCACCCATGATTACACCCTCCTCAACAATCAACACACAGACCCCCATCCCCAAAGGATTTAATTGCCCAAGACCTCCGACTGACTTCATTAAACAGCCACTACACATAACTGACCGAACAGGTGACCGCTGATGATATGTGATTCCCCTGACGGCTTGTGATAGCCCTACAGAACCGAGCTATGGTCCTGGACTGGAGCTGGATATATCGGCCTGAGCAGGTGACTGACTGTGGTCAAGCCCTGGAATTGAGTGTGGACTGTGTTGCTGACTGACTCCCTGACCAACCTCTGTGTCTGTGTAGAAGAACATGTTAATGTGGCACTATTGATAGCCTTTAAACTTTGGTTAATACGTATGATGTGACTGAGCACTAAAAGAGAGAGCAAACAGCTCAGTCTGTGAGCTGGGTGCAAGTCCCTGCACACAGTGTCCTTGCTGTAGCCTTTCAATGTTAGTTATCAATGCACCCAGTGATGCCAGCCTGTAGATTCTCGGTGTAGTAAAGACGTGCCTTGATGGTTGTGAGAGGGTGACAAATACCAGATGCCAATGTCCATGGGCGAGGGCTGCGTGGGGTTGATGCCCTGGATCATGCTCTAAGATGCTGTTTGGGGTGGAGGCTGTTAGTTATCAGCTATCCCCTCTAAAATTCATTTCAAGATTTCTCAGCACTGATCTCACTCGCAGCGGATGGTAGGATAGAAGATGCACTAAATTGTTGCCATCACTGTGACAAACCACACCAGACTTCTCCTGCCACATTTCTCACCATATTCCACATCATTCAGGCTCCTATCAGACAATGGGTCAACAGTCGAACCTGAGGATGAGCATTCCACACTGAGACAACCTCTCAAAGACTCAAGTTCAAATCCTCCGAAGCCACGTCCAAACTGGATTCTAAACTAAACTGAAATCTCATATTGAGAAAAATCAATTTACCTGGAGATGATGCCTTGAATTTTAAGCAGTGCACTTCACCCAGATGGAAACAGGGAATTGTAGCCACAAAACAGTTAGGCATAGCTGTCAACGTTGATCAATATCTTTAAAATATCAGTTTTATGGCATTGTGAAGCTAACTATTCTACTCCCGATATAGCAAATAATCAACTTCATCATACTTTCATCCATATTGTTTTAACAAATTAAATAATCAATGAGGGCAAACTATTTTGAGAGAGTGTTAATGCAATTATGTGTCTGTGCAACTAAAATTCAAACTTCTCTTTATTATTGTTCATTGGATGTGGGCACTGCTGGCTAGGTTAACATCAGTGGCCCATATTATACCATTGAGAAAGTCTAAGAACTTAACATTGGCATATATAAAATAATCTATTGATGTAGAGAGACAACTGCATTTAGTCATTAAACATTACATTTATAAAGTGGGATATTACATACCTCCTGAGTAAAACAATCAAATGTCATGTTTTTGTTATTTGTTCAAACAATGCAGCACACCAATTTATTGAATTAGAGGTTAGCAATTATTCTACTTGATAGGTTGTAACTTGAAACAATCATATAGCTCCATTTGAGGGCGCTTACTGTGCAGTGGTGGTGTCCCGACCTCTGAGCCAGCAATTCATGACTTAAGTTCCAACTGCTCTAGAACTGTCTCATAATGTGGATGAACAGGTTGGTTTTTACAAATAGCTATTGCTGCATTTACTTTGTAGAGTGGTTGCAAACATTAGTTTCTGCCTAATATTGTGAATAATCAACATAGGAGGTGAACAAAAATAAAGAATATTGTAGGAAAACTCAAGCTATGAACACTACCTGCTGTTTCATTGGAATTTTCTGCAAAGGGAGCACCTTCAGGATCTCCTTGCAAACTCTGGCCACTCAAATGCATTTTAATATTAAAGTCAGTCACAGATATTTTTGTTCTCTGAACTGTAATCTGGCATGTACAAGTGTCTGACGATAATTAGCATGTGCAAATAGCAGCTGTTCACACAATTGGGATTACCAAGAACTGCCGTTTACTCTGAGCTACAAGCACAATTCAAGCAATTCTTGAGAAAATATTCAGGCATCTGGAGCACTCATTTCACATGCAAAGTCTTGTTCACTGCGAGTGGCATTCACTTGCACTCATGTGTTGGTCCCTGCTTTGCAAGCATTCTATCATTGGGAAAGGATCTAGGGCTGGATGACTTTGTTGGATAAGGATGTAAAGGTGTGAAAGGATTAGTGATGGGAGTGCCATAAGCACTACACACTATGCACTATGCTGATATTGTAAGACTTCAGGGAAGAACAGCATTGAAAGACTAAGACCAGCCATCTGGAATTTTCTCAGTCTCTGCAAGATTGTCTGTCATATAGGTGTAACTTGTACCTAATTACTACCATGGAATAAGCAATTTGCTTTTGAATATAAGCACCTTTTCTCATTAGACTACTGGGTGGTCTTACTCAATCAATTTAGCACAGCCTGTTGAGATATTTCTACTCAACCAGTTCAGCAATAATCATACGTATCTCTCAGACATGTGGGATTTGAACCCACAGCTCCTGGTCCAGAGACTGAGACATTACCACTGTGTCACAGGAGCCCTAAAGAAAGACCTGCTGATCCCGACCAGAAAAGACTATGTTGACAGCAAACCCACCCCTTGGTGAGTGATGGTATTGAGAGCTTGCATACTGTGTCCATACTTGCCCTAGGAAGGGTTCGGAAGAGATTTACCAGGACGTTGCTGGAAATGGAAGGTTTGAGTTATAAGGAGAGGCTGGATAGGCTGGGACTTTTTTTTTTCACTGGAGCGTAAGAGATTGAGAGATTTATAAAATAAGGATGGGGTATTTCAAAACTAGTGGGCATATCCTTAAAGTGATAGGAGAAACATTTTAAAAAACATGAGGGGCATTTTTTTTTTACACAGAGAGTGATTTGTGTGTGGAATGAACTTCCAGAGAAAGTGGTGGATGTGAGTACAATTATGATGTTAAAAGGTATTTGGATAAGTACATGAATAAGAAATGTTTTGAAGGATATAGACCAAGCACAGGCAGGTGGGACTAGTTTAGTTTGAGATTATGGTTGACATGGACTAGTTAGACTGAAGGTAAAAACAATGACTGCAGATGCTGGAAACCAGATTCTGGATTAGTGGTGCTGGGAGAGTACAGCAGTTCAGGCAGCATCCGAGGAGCAGTAAAATCGATGTTTCGGGCAAAAGCCCTTAATCAGGAATACAGCAGGCTGTTTCTGTGTTATATGACTCTCTGACTCTGTAGTAGGAAGTGAAGTAGTATGGAGTGCAGGGAACTCAAACATATCCCTGTCTGCACCACAAACACTAGTTAGGTCATGATTAAAATAGCATTCATACTTTTCCATTCTCAATATTGAGAAAAATTATGGTTCATTATTTTGAATAGCCAATTTTCAGGGAAAGTCTGCCCCATACAGACCTTAAGGATACAATTAGGATTCCATCACAATTTTACCATTGACTCTGTATTGGCACATAGGACTGAGGTCAATCAAAATCCAGAAAAAAACGTCATTTGTGCCTGTTTAAAATTTACTCTTGTCATACAAGGAATCTTTGAATTTCTTTTGCCTCAGATGTTCCTGCCTTTGCCATTCCCTCTGCTTCTCTCACACTCTTCTCCAGAAGTCATCTGCATATTTGGGCTGCATGGTGGCTCAGTGGTTCGCACTGCTGCCTCATAGCTCCAGGGACCCAGGTTTGACTCCACCCTCGGGTGACTGCCTGTGTGGAGTTGACATGTTTTTCCATGTCGCTACGTGGGTTTTCTCTGGGTGTTCCAGATTCTACCCACAGTCCAAAGATGTGTGGGTTATGTGGATTGGCTATGCTAAATTGCCCATAGTGTCCAGCAATGTGCAGTGTGATGATGCTGCTCCTTTAACAAAGTGGTGTTGGCCTTGGTTTTTTTCAAAAGTGTTTTACAAGACTCAGGTTCCAAAATTTCTGGCTTGATCTACTTGAAGAAGCTTTTAAGTTTAAAAATTAAAGCCGAGTGGCCAGTTCTCCCAGCTCAGCTCTGCTCTGGTTTGGTTTGGCTTGGTTTGTATTTAGCAGTCTGGCTGTTCAGAACAAGCAGTCAGTCCATTTTGAGGCTGCAGGTCAAAGAAATAGCTACAAGGAAGAAGGTGTTCCATGCCAAATCTTTCTGCCATCTCTCTCTTTCTCTGACATCTTTCCTGTAAGAACCTGTGTTTAATTTTACCTTTTGTGCCAAGGGGATGTTTATGGGGATTGTTGCAAATATTGAGAACGGCACCATTAAGTTGGGATATCCGTTGGGTTTTTGGATAGTTTAAGTTATTCTATATTCTTTTCTCTTTTGTTGGTGTTTCATTCGATAATCTTGCTAATAAATTCTGCTTTGTTTAAAACTAAGTTGCTGGGCCAGCTGCATCACTCCTGAAATATCCACCTTACACCTGCTTAAAGCAACTAGCAAAGCTAGGGTCTGGGCTACTTTCGTGAAATATTTTGCAGGGGTTTGGCCTGGTACATCCCAGTAGGCTCGGTTGATTAATCATGAGAAATGCAAGAGTGCAGGGTATAAGGTTGTGAGGATGGGTCCGGGTGGGATACTCTTCAGAGGGTCAGTGCAGACCTGATGGGCTGAAGGGCCTGCGTCCATAAGTAGGGATTCTGTGACATTACCTTCAACTTGTAAACCCAATGTCACGCTGGCATATATGAGCCCCTGATTGTGATTTCCTGTTGCCTCTTTCCCACCTGTTGTCAAGTCCTGGGTTCAGGTCATTTCTGAGGAAGAGTCAGACTGGGTTCACAACATTAACTCTGTTTGTCCTGAATAAAGAAAGTACTTTATTCAATTGGAAACTACCTTGTGTCAATGTTTCTCCATGCGATATGTGTGGATTATCGAGTGGGGATTAATGAGATGCTAATTTTATTTCATTCATGAATAAGACTTTCAGAACTGTCACTCCTGGTCTATGAAATATGCTTCTCTCATTAGTGAAGCTGCCCATCTCGCTGTGTATTTTTCTGTACTTCAGTTTACTTACAGAATTCTACAACTGGTTTCCTCAAACAAACTTAATTAAGTCTTACATCTTAATAATTATTTCAGACAATAGAAATGTGTGGAGGAAAAGAATTAACATAAATTTAAAGCAAGCTGTGCAAATAATTGTCAATCTACAAGTACACAACTAATAACCTAGTCAATTCCATTTATCAGGCAGGTGTATCATTAAAGTCAAGTCTCGAGCGCTGAACTTAGAATGTCACAGCATTGAAAATGCTCATCATTACTGTATCCAGAATGTTGCTATTCACGTATGTCAACACTATACAGCCAATTGCATAAATTTATGCTCCTGCAGAGTGCATATCAAACATCCAATCTGTTCTTTATACATGTTGCCATTAATTATATATATATCTGTCATGTAGAATAAAGATTGATGAGGAGTTACAACACAAAGAAAAGAGGCTGTTGGACACATCTGGCAGTGGTTCATAGAACCTCAGAGTAAAAGGTAAGGTCATTCGGCCTGTGAAACACGTGCTAACTCCTAGTAAGATATGTGCAGTTTAACTCCACCTCTTACATGTTCAGTCCCCTATAATCTGACAGGTTAGGTCCATTCAATCATGTGTCCAATTTTCTTTTGAAAATTTTGATGGGATTTGCTTCTCACTCCCTTTATGTGATATATTCCGGATGTTGTAAACCCCTTAGTGTGCTGGCTGAAGAATCTCATTTCCTTCTGATACTGTTTTATTCATTCACAGGAAGTGAACAATTGCTAAGTCAGCTTTTATTGCCCATCGAGCACTTAAGTGTCAACTACATTGTTGCAGGGCCTGGAGTCACATATAGGCTAGACCAGATAAAGACAGCAGTTTCCTTCTGTAAAGGATACAAATGAACCAGATGAGTCCGCACTCCAACAATCAACAAAATTTTCATGGTCACCATTAATTCTGGACTTGTATTAAATTTGTATTCTAGCATCTAGTATAGTGAGATTCGAACATAGATCCCGAATACATTAGCTGGGTTGCTGGATTAACAGTACTAGTGATAATATTATTGGCTGTCACCTCTCCCAAATTACAACATTTGCAACTTACGTTGAATTTATGACTTCTGTTTATCAACCCACTTGTCAGAAGAGGAAATTTCTCCTCACTTGGCCAATCTATACCCCTCATAAATATTGGATCTGTTTGTTACAACTGTCCTCCCATCCTCCTCTGCTCAAAGGAAAACAATCAGAACTTCTCCAATCACTCCACAGAAATGAAATCACTCATCCCTGCTATCACCCTACCAAACTCCTCTCCATGGATTTGATGACTTCCTGAAATTACATTCAGGGACAGGCTGTTTTACTATAAATGCGGAGCATAACAGCATATTTTTTTAACAATTCTACACTCCATTTAAAAAGTCCCACATACCTTAGAGATTGTCAAACTTTATGAATATACTTACATTTTCAGACACCTTTTGCACTTCTAACCCCTCCCTGTGTATCACCATTTTGTTCCCTTCCACACTACATCATTTCACTGGAGTAAAGGAAAAAAAGGACTAAGGATTCATGGATCATTTCCCCACTGGCTGTTCGCTCTACTGCAACATCTGGGAATGGCAGTTTGTTGTTTTTTTTTCCTTTCTTCAGTGAATTTTATGCCAGTAAGGGTATTATTCATGGTCTTGAATGTTTTCTTAATTTGTTTTGTCACTAAAGAGGAGGAAAACAACAACAAACTGCCATTCTTAGATGTCACAGTAGAACAAACAACCCATGGGGATCTTCAAACCAGTGTCTATTGGAAAACAACAGATATGGAACAAATATTGAACTACAGAAGCAATTATCCCAACACCCACAAATGGAGCTCCATTAGAACACTATTTCAATGGCCACTGCACATTGCAGCACAGAGGAACTATGCAGAGCAGAGGAAAATCACCTGTACAGCGTATTCAAAAAGAATGGGTACCCAATGAACATAGTCCTCCAATTTCTCAGCAACATACCCCAACAAGGAGACAAAACACATCCAGAAATCCTAGCCACTCTCCCCTACATCAAAGACAACTTGGAAATGACTGCCAAACCACTCAGACCTCTTGGCATCATGGTAGCCCGCCAAACCACTCAGACCTCTTGGCATCATGGTAGCCCACAAACCCAGTAACACACTAAAACAGCAGCTAATGAACTTAAAAGAACCTATACAGAAAACAAGCAAAACTAATGTCATTTACAAAATACCTTGCAAGAACTGCAACAAACACTACATTGGATAAACAGGCAGAAAACTAGCCATCAGGATACATGAACATCAACTAGCCACAAAAAGACATGACCCACTCTCACTAGTATCCTTATGTATGGATGAGGAAGGACATCACTTCGACTGGGACAACACATCCATCCTAGGACAAGCCAAACAGAGACACTCATAAGAATTTCTAGAAGCATGGCATTCCAACTGGAACTCTATGAACAAACACATTGACTTGAATCCCATTTACCACCTCCTCAGAAAAAGAACAGGAAATGACATTATCATAGGAAATGATGTCACCACAGAAAATTATATCACCAACCCAAGGAAAGTCAAACATATAAATAGAAAGTGGGCTACACCACCAGTGCTTCATTCGGAGGCTCACTGAAGATGTTACCGAGCATGGTGATGAAACGTCTGAAAATGAACCTTCAGCTCAGCAAGCAAACCTACATCTAGAAACTCAACCTGAGCTATAAATCTTCTTGAAACAGGATAACTAAGGAATCATTAACACTATGGAGCATTAGGGTTGGGGGAAATGATGATGAAGCTGGAATTATGATCCAGAAGTGCCAGGCTAAGGCTGTAGGAACATTGGTTTAAATCTCACGTTTCCAGCTGGCAAACACTGTAAAGGGGAGGTGATGGACTTGTGATATTATCATTGAATTGTTAATTCAGAGACCCAGGGAGTGTTTTGAAAACTCAGGCTTGAATCTACCAGAGCAGATGATGGGATTTGAATTCAATAAAAATCTGCATTGAGAGACTAATGATGACCATCATGATACCACATTCCCTGTTTGCAACAATGTCTGAACTTTTATTGGCCGGAGTTTCTGTTTTCATTACTGATGTGAACTGCTGACTTTATCTGGCTGACATCTTCAAATGCTTATTATAAGCTGTTCTTTCTGTGAATCATTTGTTAATGTCTCAACATATATTTATTGAAGATCAAGAAGTTTGAAGCACTTGAAGGCTGGATTCTTGACACCTTGACATTTATCTGATTCAGGACTATGGAAGCAGCAGTCTTTTCTTCAAAAGCTTTGTGAGTGATGTTTATAGATATTCAAACTTGAAAGTGTTCTATGTGTGTCTAGTTATGAACTAACATATACAGAGAAAACGGGCACACAAGCTACAAGAGATAGCACTGAATTGTTATGGAATGTAAATGAGAGAACATGCAGGTTAGTTGGGGGGATGTTGGTGGATGCTGTGGAGCGAGTGCTAGATGGCTAAGGATATTCTGACAGATCCTGGACTATGTCTTGGAGAAATCTCAGATAATAGAGGCTAGACTTCTAACCAGCTCACTGACGGTGTGTTTCCAGGTTTACTGGCCTGACTACACCCATCCTGCTTCTCACAGCTAAAACTGTGTCTCAGGGAAATGCTCATTAAAAAAAAAATCCTGACTTGAACTATCCACCACTGTAGTCAAAACCCAGCCTCAAATATTTAATAGTGCAATATTCAAAAGGATAACTACTGGATTTCAAGTGTGACTTTAATCACTTTACAAAAAGAACTCAACAGTGCATCAAATGTGTAACTTGCAGAAAGTATTCTGGTCATTGACAGTGCATTTTCCTGTACTGAAATTTCTTTACTAAGAGATTGGTAAGCCTATAGAATTTGCTACCACAAAAAAACAATCAAGATCAAAATATTGTTTTCTTCCAGTCATTCATGGGCCATGAACATCACCGGCTAGGCCAACATTTACTGCCCATCCCCAATTGCCCAGAGGGCAGTTAAGAGTCAACTACATTGCTGTAGGTTTGGAGTCACAAGTAGGTCAGCAGTTTCCTTCCCTAAAGGACATTAGTGAGCCAGATGGATTTTCCTAACAATTGACACATGGTCATCGGTAGATTCGCAATTCCAGATTTTTATCGGATTCCATTTCCACTATCCACAATGGCAGAATTCAAATCTCTGTCCCCAGTACATTAGTTCAGTCCCTGGATCAAGAATCCAGTGACAATACCACAAGGCCATCAACTCCCGGAGTGTAATTTCAAGGAGTTGCTTGTAGCACTTGGAGCTAAAGGGATCAAAGCATATGGGAGCAAAACAGGAATCAACGATTGAGTTGGATGATCAGTCATGATCATGAAGCACAATGGCCTTCTCCTGCCTTTATTTTCTATGTTTCCAAATGTTATTACGGAGTGAATTATTTAGGAGAAAGTGAGGACTGCAGATGCTGGAGATCAGAGCTGAAAATGTGTTGCTGGAAAAGCGCAGCAGGTCAGGCAGCGTCCAAGGAGTGAATTATTTGTCATGAATGCGCAAGGAGAAAGTCATACTTTAGATCCAGACCTGGATCTCTTTTCTTTTCATGTGTGACATGTAAGCACAGCTCATGGACACTAATTACACAGCTGATAGTACTGTTTTCAATCAGGAATATTTTCAGATGGTAGAGTTTTTTTGGGATTCTAAATCTTTATGTTCCCTACCCAGTAAAAGGCAGCTGTGAAAACAGGGTCAGGAAAGCTCTCAGTGGAGGCTTTCTCAGCCCCTTACCTCCATGAGGTCAGACCTCCTTGGACAAGGTGTTTATGGACTGAATTTGAAGATGAAGAGGAGGTGGACAAGTATCAGATGTAGGTTCATCAAAGCATCAGGCTCCTTTTATTTCAACGCTTTGTATCCGACAATATCCTGCCAGAAGACTAGATCAGGGTGCTCTCCTGTCAATCGTTCGTACTGAGACTGACGTGCAAACTCATCTCATCAGCAAGCTGGTGTAACCTTTACCACTCCTCAAGTTCCCTGACAAAATGTGACAAGTACAAAAGCAAGTTCCTCCGGCACTCTGCACCTTTCAAGAAAATAGGTAAAACAAACACGTTCAAAAGTCTATTAAGATCAGCACAGATCTCCCTAAGTATCACAGCCCTCTGAGAGACAGGATTCCTAAGATTCACAACACCCTGAGTGAAAAAATATCCTCATGTCACTCCAAAATAATAGAGTATCAACCTCAAGGCTCATTACCCCTGATCAGTGCACAAAAAAGGAAAATACTCCAGAATGAGGTGTAATAGGAGCATTCCTCAAATCATAGAATGAGAAAGCACTGGAGGAGTCACCAATACACTCTGTTCCACCTGTTTCTCTTGCTTCCTCTGTCTACAACATGAAAACCATCAATTCCACCACCTTGTCAGTTCTGCAGAGCAGTATATCGGAATCAAAACCTGAACTCTGTTTCTCTCTCCAGAGGTGCTGTTGGACCTGCTGAATTTCTCCAGCACTTCCATTTTTTTCTTCTTCAGCACAGGAGAAGACCATTTGGCTCTTTGTCTGCATTACCAGAAATCATCATCACTTTACAGACTTGAACATAGCTAAAAGGGACAGAAAGTCAGAGTGTTTTGACCTGCCCTCATCAGGATTGGTTTGAAAACTCCTGGTGAGTACAAGATAAAAAGGATCAACTTTGTGTCTCTTTTCAGAAATGTTAAAATTCTATGCCACCAAGCAATTACTTTGTTGTCTACAGAACAACAGTAAAGATGCATTCACATACAATAGAGTCTAACCTCATGAGATAAACACCACAAGGAAAACTGCTTCACAGACCAATTCCATTATCTTTCATCGTTCCTGAGTCCCTTGCTGAATTATCTATTGAAGTAAGGAACAACATTCAACAACATAGAAAATAAAGCAAATGAAAATGTTAAAAGGAGCATAAATTATCAGAACCCAAGGAGTGACATGAAGAAATAAGAGGTAACAACTCAGATGGCAAGAGCCACAAAGGGAGTTTGGAAAGGAACTTTTATGTGGAATCAAAATTAACAATTTAAAAAAAAAAATCATGATAAAGAAAAGAGAGAAAACCAGGAACATTGTGGCCTTCTTGAAAACTGACAAGAGAAACAGTATTGGAAGTAAAGAATGGGTGGATTTATTGGGTAATCATTTCACATCAGTAGTTAAGACCCTGAAATAGACATCAACAAACCTGATATCCCCAGGATTGTTATTATATTATTGGAGGCAGTTCAGAGAAGGTTCACAGGGATGATCCCTAGTATGAAGGGATTGTCTAATGAGCAAAGGCTAAACAAGTTGGGACTCTGATCACTGGAGTTTAGAAGAATGAGAGGTGACCTCATTGAAACATAGAGGATTCTCAAGCAACTTGACAGGGTCAATATCAAGAAGATGCTCCCCTTTATGTGAGAGTCTAGGACCAGAGGGCATAGTTTTAGAATAAAGAGACACCAATTTAAGACTGAGATGGGTAGGAATTTTGTCTCTCAGAGAGCTGGGTGTCTTTGGAAGTCCTTGCCACAGAGAACTGTGGAGGCAGAGTTCTTGTGTACACTTGAGACTGAGATTCTTGATCAGTCAAGGAATCAAAAGTTATGGGGAAAGAGCAGGAAAGTGGCCATGAGGAATGTTGAATCAGTTAGCATGTAATGGTGGAGCAGACTCAAGGAGCTGAACAGTCTACTCCTGTTCCTATTTCTTAGAAAATGAATGTTGAATAAGACAAGTGGTTTCGGCCAAAATTAAAATGACCATCAGCAAACCAACAGAGAGCAAGGAAGTGATCATTTCAAATCAGAAATACTAGATTTTTGCTATAAAAGGCATAATAGGTATCAATACAGATGTATATACAAAATGGGTGAAGCTGAAAAATAAATCAGTCATCAACTCATTGATAGACAGGACTAGCTCAAGTGGATGAATAATGTTGTCCTGTTTCTGTGTGCATCATGAAGTTTGTGATTTTCTGTATATAACCCATGTAACATATAGCACAAAGAGCCTGGTTCTTGTTGAGTCAGATAACATGAAGCTTATTTACAACAAAGGTTGGAATATCACAGATGTATGTGCACAGTCTGGACCACTGATAACTGACATTGCATGGATTGCATGCACATAACTGGCCGATAACATTGACTCCATGACTCAGAGAGAGAGAGAGAGAGAGAGAGAGAGAAAGAGAGGGGACTGCAGGTAACATGTGCACCTTTGTACTGGAACATCAGATGTTGTGGTGTCATGCAATTGTCTCAAACATCTGTATGGTCTGGAATACATTCTGTTATACATCAGTGTATTAGAGTGTACCATAATGGACTCTGGATTTCTAAATTTCACATGACAGAGAATTATTTGGCTTTGAAAAATATCTAGCAGCTGTGGGAACAGATAAAGTGGCTGTGGAGGCAGATATAAATCAGAGGGTCTGCCGATGTCTGGTTTAATGTGGATAATTGCTTAGTAGTCTGTATAGGTGTGAATAATACCTTTAATAACAAGCCAAATAGCTGAAATCATGAACAAAAACTTTGGAAATATTCACAGCCTAGTCTTCATATTTATTTCTGCTCTGCAAGATAGCTATTCATAAGACAAACAGAACATTAGGGCACATTGCCAAAAATATAGAAGACAAGTCCATGGAGTATGAACCCAGTGGTGTAGCATCAACTGTGTTTAAAGGGAAAATGTAGTCTGGGGATAAGTATTTTGAATTTTAAGGCAATTCATTAACAAATGTGATGCATATGCAAATGTCCTCTGTGGAGCTCTGAAGGTATTGATGATGTGGTTAAAGGGATGCATCGGATACTAGGGAGTTTACTGGTAGGAACTAGATTAAAACATTTTGGTTTGTTTCCCGGATGCTTCCCAATCATCCCACAGCTTGACAAATATGTGAACAAAAGTAGAAAACGAGAGGTGATGATGGGTTGGAAACAGCTTTATTCAACTTTATTCTACTGCAAACTGCAGTGAACTAAATGTTCAAGCCAGTGTCCTCTCATATCTCTTCATCAAACTCCAACAAAGTCCCTCATGTGTTTATCTAACTTCCTCTAATCCCATCTGTGTAAATCTCCTCGCCTCACCTCAGTGATGTGTCACAACCGTGAGTGTATCTCCACCAAATGGACAGCCAAGGTTTTCGAAGGCAGGTCACTGCCACTTTCTCTGAGACAAATGAGTCTGGGCAATGAATGTTAGCCTGGCCAGCAATGCCCACATTGCCTTATTGACTAAAACAAAATGGTGTTCCACCTTCTAGCTGCTCTGGTTAAAATATATCTCATGAAGCTTTATTTGTTTTATTAATGACGATCTGGTGTATATCACTTTGTGTCTGTTCCCTGCTCTGCAAATGGAAATGTCAGTGATGGTCACTCTAGGAACTTTCAATATTTATCATTTATCTTACATTTTGGCCTCTGTTGTATCTACTTTGTTCGTAATAAGTATTGTGGGGACAGGGGTTATAAGCATCTATATGTCACCTCCTTATTTCTGTAATGACACTTGCATCTAAACGGAATAAAGATATCTCAAGGAGTCCATCTGAAAGAAGGATTATCAAGTGAAAGTTGGCACTGAGCTAAACAATATTGTTAGGACAGATGGCCAAAAGCTGGGCAAGTGATGTGATGGGACAAAACATGCATTAGCATTTAACATTGTAGATAACCATCACCTTCTCAGGGTAATCAGTCAAGGGCAAGAAGTGTGTCCTTCACAGTGTATCACAAAAATAAATGGCTAAAAATTTAGTTTGAATGTAGTGTCTATTTATAAACAATTGGCACACCAAAGGCCAGGAGTTCCATTCACAGTACATCAAGGGGAGGTTAGCCTAATAAGAAAGGAGGTATAATCTGTGCCAGCACTGAATAGAGTCAGGCATAAATAACTCGTTTGGAAGCCTACAGCCGGACACAGCTGCTGGAGCTGAAGCATATTTAAAGCGGTCTTTATTGCCTGGATGGAGTTGGATGAGCTTCTGACAGGGCAAGGACACAGGAGACCACTGGGATAATTTTGATCCTTCTCACAGCAAGAGTTGCTGTTTGAGCTTGAGATTTGAAGCAGGTCAGTCCCTCATTTGGCATTTTCAGTGACAAGAAGCAGTCACACCTGGATGGGGGAGAATACAATGGGCCAGTGTTGCATCCAAGAAAATGTTAGCCTACCCCAAAAAACTCACAGGGCACACAGATCGCATGAAGAGGAGCAAAGTGCACATCTGTGTGCTGAACCTTGCCATGTACATCCACAAGGCAAGTGGTTACACATTTTGGATAAATTGAAATTATCCTTAAATCACTTTGAGAATATGATAGACACTGTATGAATGTAATTCATCTTTACAAGAGAAAATAGCAGGGCCAGGCCAATTAATATACAAAGACCTGCAGCCAAGATCATCTGGGCAGACAGTTCATGCTTGTGGCTGTGAGAGTGCTGATTACATTCAGTTCATATGCCACAGGCAGCCACAGGGGTTTTATACACTTACACTCAGGGTGTCATCCAGTCACCCAGGTAACTGGCACATTCAGGCAGCAGTGGGGGACTCATGCCATGTCATGTTGTTTGACATGTTGACAAGGTAGTAGAGTTAGCAAGAACTATCATACAGTCATACAGCATGGAAACAGATCCTTTAGTTTAACCAGTCCAAGCCGAACATAATCCCAAAATAAACTAGTCCCACCTGCCTGCTCCTGGCCCTTACCCCTCCAAACCTTTCATATTTATGTATCTATCCAAATGTCTCTTAAACCTGCACTTTTTTCCTTCTGGGTTTTGCCACATTGGCATTGATGCAGTGATGCAACTCCTCCAGACTCCTTGTTCACAGAGAGAGGTATTATACATCAACAATCTAGATTGCATGTGATCAGTTCTCTGGCTAATTCCTGTGTTGCTTTCAATTTCCAGCAACATCTGCCTTATCTTCCATGACAAACTGCCACACTCACTGTCACACTCACAATAACATTCAATGTCACAATCACCACCACACTTGCTATTGCAATCACTATCACACTCACTTTCAGATTCACTGTCATACTTTCTACAACAGTGAATATCACATGCACAGTTACACTCACTATCACACTTGCTATCACACTCACTACCACACACATTGTCGTCCTACCTTGCTTCCATTCCAATTCCTCAGGTGTCTCTGAACTGGGCTTTCTGAAGAAGAGTACATGTCCATGGTGTTGAAAACTCTGAACTAATGGATGGTAAAACTTATTGCTAGTTAGAGCTTCACCCTCAGAGATCCTCCAAATGAAAATGGGTTGGAAAGTTAGACAGTGTTCCTGAGGAGAGGTAACAGACATGAAAAATGTTGGAGAAACTAATGTTTTGATCTGGTATGATGCTTCTTCAGAATCTCAACTTCAAGTTCGTTTTCCTTCTCTGGTTGGTTTCTTTGAGCAGTTTTGTTCAATGTGAGTCTGTCAGTCTGAGTGGGGCATGCGGGAGTCTTGGAAAAAACACATCAATCTCCCCTTTTTCACCACCAGCTTTCTGTGATGATTTTCTCTTTACACAACAACAACCTTTTACGTCATAAAGGCATAGACTGGTTCTCACCCACATCACACCAGCTCCCAACCGGTGGTGTTAGTCAGCCTAAATTAAATATTTGCAGATATAATTACAGCAAATGATGACTTATTTGGTTTGATGCAAATTACTTTGAGTTATTTCTGCTTAAGCCCTGCATTACTCTAACTGGTGATGTGTTATTCAGAAATGAATGTTTAAATCTGTTTACTGTTGGGATTATGTGGAACGCCAGGTATGTGCTGTGGTGCCAAAAAAGATTTAAAGTGATGCAATGCAGGGTGGCAGAGTAACACAGTGGTTAGCACTGTTCTCTCACCATGCTGGGAACCCACCCTTGGGTCACTGTGTGGAGATTACACATTCTTCCTGTCTGTACACATTTCCTCCCACAGTCCAAATGTGTGCAGGTCAGATGGAATTGGCCTATCGTGTGCAGGCTAATGGAGTTAGTCATGTAAATGTGGGGTTATGGGGATAGGGAGGGAACACGGGGTCTGGGAGATTAGATGCAGAGTGAATGGCCTCTTTCTGCACTGTAGTGATTTGAAATGGTTAGTGTCACAGAGAACACATATTTCCTTTAGAAACTTTTTTGTGAACTCCTTCAGTCATCACCATGAAGCCCCGATTCCCACAGGTCTCACTGATTGTCTCCTGGACCCAAACCCCCACCCTCCCTACTGCTTGATGGCCAGCCCCCCCCGCATTCAACACCAGGCACACCCAGCCCCCCTCCCGCAACCCCCACACACCTCCACCCTTCCCATTAAAAGTAGAGCCATGTAACTGGAAACAAATGTAGGGATGTTTATAAAATAAACTTGTCAAAGCTCGTCTTCCCTATAAAGATATAACCAATGAAATACCTTTGTTTTTATCCTTTCATGAGGCGTGGATGCTACCAGCAAGGTCAGCATTTGTTGCCCGTCCCCAACTGCCCTTGAACTGGGTGGTTTGCTTGCCCATTTCGGAGGGCAGTTAAGGGTAAACCATGTTACTGGGAGTCTGGAGTCACATGTCAGCCAGACCGTGTAAGGAATGCAGATTTCCTTGCCCAAAGGATGTTAGTGAACTAAATGGGTTGTTATGATAATTGTTGCGTGACTGACATGAGGCTAACTTTTCTTTCCAGGTTTTATTGAAGTAATATTTCACCATCTCACCATGAGGAGTGTTGGATCAGCCATGGTCCTGAAGAATGTTGGAGCAGACTTGAGGGGCCAAATGACCCACTGCTGTTTCTAATGGTCAAATGGTTTTATCTGCTATGATGGGATTAAACTCTCATCCATAGAACATTAGTCTGGGACTCTGGGTTACTAATCCAAAGACATTAGTATTGCACCATGGCTTTTTTGGGGGGTAATTCCTGCCTTCCCTGTCACTCAATAAGATTATGGTGTACTTTCACCCTGACTTCAGTTTTCTACGTTATCCCCAAATCCCTTAATTCCTTTAGGACCATCTATCTCTCAGTCTTGAATATACTCAATAATTGAGCAGCCAGAGTGCTCTGGGGAAGAATTCCAAGGATTTAGGATCTCTTGATTGAAAATTTCTCACATTTGTCCCAAATGGCTAACCTCTTCTGCTGAGTGTGTTTGTGCCTATTGGCCCCCCATTTCCGTTCAACAGCTGGTTAAATATTTTCTCAAGGATTTACCAAGGATTTTATGTATTTATTTAACGATAGCAGTCTTTACTAGCTAGTGCAGAATTTCACCCATTTTGTTTCACGTTTAATCCATAAGAAGCTCCAGTAGAACAGGAACTGCTTCTCATGAACAAGACAACCTTCAAATAGACACACACACAGGCTGCATCTTACAGTGTTTAATATTGTCATATCTTCACACCTTACTTATTCCAAAATAATCCTGTGGTAGGCTGGCTGACTCATACATAAGATGACCCTATGATTATTATTATTATGAACAGGGACCTTCCCTGCACAAATTAAGGTTGTTTCTTCTTGTCTGACATGACAGAACATTGTTGACAGCAGAGGGCCTGAACTGTAATGGAGTTCAAAGACGTTATAAAATGTTGATAGCCTTGTAAGTATTCAGCCTCAACATTAGTTCCACTCAAGGTCAGTGAGGTAGAAGGTAGAAAACCAAATTGAATGTGAAACTAAACTCACCTGACCACTTCCCCAAGTCCCAGGCACTTAGTGCTTGGACCATTCCAGAATTATAGCTTCCACACAGGCTTAAACATGGCATTGGGAAGGATTTATCTTCATGTGTCTAGGAAAACGGCATTAAACTGTCCTTTTCCCAATCTGGATAATCTTCTTTCCTAATGGATATGACCAGTATCATCTAACAAGAGGTTTTGTTTGAAGATTCATTTATTGTAGTGTTCAGCTTTCCAATATCTGTTCCTTTTCTATCTCTGCAGTCTTGGCACAGCACAGTGCCAACACTGTCAGTTCCCGTCAATAAGACACGACCTTGCAACTTTGAGTCTTTCAGTATTTTTCCGGTTCAGCTACTTCATTTCATAAAGTTGCAGCAGTGGGTTTGAAGATGCCTCACTGTGATTCCTTTGCTGAGGAAAAGAAAATCCACTGTTCCAAATCCTGCAGAGACATTTCCTTTCTGTCATTGCCATAGTTCATTGACACAGTTAGTTATACCAAGGGCAGTGGTGCCAGTTTGACTTGGATTTTCTGCCTTGCCTTCTCTCATGTTGGGCCATCTCACTCACTTATTCTGCTTGAATCAATTTAAAAACTCTGCTTATTAATTTTAACTCATTGACTCTGGCAACCATTGATAGCATTTGCAATATGTGCTGGTGTCCCTCGAGTTTATATGGAAGTTCATATTGAAAAAGGCGGAAGGTACCTCAACAGTTAAGCTTTTCATTTCTCTTCTCAAAAAGCCCTGCAGCTGCTTCAACTATAATTGTCTTTCAGATGAATTTGCAAATTATATTTGAATATTTCGGTTCAACATTCACATCCTTATCATTCAGAGCAAGTACCGAAAGCAGTCATAAAGCAAATTGCAGAGTAAAAATAACTTGTAACCTAAAAAGAAAATGTTAGAATGCATTGAAATGTCTGCAATTGCTTTGAAGTTTATTTTTTCCAGCTGTCAAACTGGTGAGGCGACCAATTCTCTTCAAACCCCTGTAAGAGCTTTATTGTAGCTACATCTTCCATTTAATCCTCCCCAGATGCAGAGTGGATGCAGCGACACAATTTAAACAGATGGGGCAACTGCACTGTGTGCCCCATTCAAATCCACCTGAAACTATTGCCATATTTAAATCAAGCTTTTTGACATGGAATAAAAGTATTTAGGTCAGCTTAAAAGCTGAATGGAAAATCACAGCATACATTGAATACTGATTCTGAGACAGCTGTTTCCACGCAAGTATTTGTGTGAGTGTAAAATCAGCTCCATAAACCGATGTTAAAAATATTTAAGTCAGTGCATTTTAATGACTAAATGGTTCAATTTGTGAAGTAGCTCCCTGAAACCCTTTCGTAACTTTGATGAACGATCCTTGAAAAACATTTAAAAGGCATCTGTATGTGTAGATGAATAGAAAAGATTTAGAGGGATATGGGTCGTGAGTGTGGTGTTGGAAAAGCACAGCAGGTCGGGCAGCATCTGAGAAGCAGGAGAATCGACGTTTCGGGCAAACGTCCTTCAGCAGGAAATGGGAAGTTTTCCTGATGAAGGACTTTTGCCCGAAACATTGATTCTCCTGTTCCTTGGCTGCTGCCTGACCTGCTGTGCTTTTCCAGCACCACACTCTTGACTCTGGTCTCCAGCATCTGCAATCATCGCTTTTTCCTTTAGAGGGATATTGGCCACGTGGGGCAAATGGGACTAGATTAATTCTGGTCAGCACGGATGAGTTGGACTGAAGGGTCTTTTCCATGCTGTACATCTCCATGACTCAACAATGTCAGTCATGGCGATTTTTGAATGTCGGATAAAGTTGGTCACACCAGAAGCTCATGGAGATATGAGGCACAGTGTGTGATATATGCCGCTTTTGAAACAAGACATCATTACACATTGAATAGTTTTTTGCTAATAAAGAATGATTTGCCCCTTTCACAATGTCCCTCATTATGTTACATGAACTCCTTCTTTTAAGAGTAGCCACTCTCATATTGTAAGAGACGCAACAATACATTTGCACACAAATAGTTCCCACAAACCACAAACCAATAACAGTACAACCATCTGGTTTACTGATGGTGGCTCAGGGATAAATGTTGCCAAGGCAGAATTTCCTGATTGAAATCGTGCCATTGAATCTTTTACATTTACTTGATGGTCGGAGATGGGTCCTTGTGTCAATGCCTTGTCTGAAAGTCATCACATTTTGACAGTGCACCATTCTACTCACAGCTTTGTTGTTTTTGATTTTAAATCTCGAGATCGGGCCTTGGGCCTTCTGTTTGTTGTGGTTTTGTCCATCAGAACTCTCAGGGCGGTTTTGGGTAGTTTGGCTGCCACTAATTATTCCTATCAGTCATGGTCGTCGTAACCAATACCAATTGGGGTTGGATCCCCACAATAAATTTTCAGTCGTTGATTAGCCCTGTCATGTGCTGATATTATGACATTGTAATTAATAGCTTGTGACACTAAGCTTGACTTAGAGTCATAGAGTCATAGAGATGTACAGCATGGAAACAGATCCTTCGGTTCAACCTATCCACGTCGACCAGATATCCCAACCCAATCTAGTCCCACCTGCCAGCACCCGGCCCATATCCCTCCAAACCCTTCCTATTCATATATCCATCCAAATGCCTCTTAAATGTTATAAATGTACCAGCCTCCATCACATCTTCTGGCAGCTCATTCCATACATGTACCACCCTCTGCGTGAAAACGTTGCCCCTTAGGTCTCTTTTATATCTTTCCCCTCTCACCCTAAACCTATACCCACTAGTTCTGGACACCACCACTCCAGGGAAAAGACTTTGTCTATTTATCCTATCCATGCCCCTCATAATTTTGTAAACCTCTATAAAGTCACCCTTCAGCCTCCGACGCTCCAGGGAAAACAGCCCCAGCGTGTTCAGCCTCTCCCTGTATCTCAGATCCTCCAACTCTGGCAACATCCTTGTAAATCTTTTCTGAACCCTTTCAAGTTTCACAACATCTTTCCGATAGGAAGGA
>NC_057738.1:41749610-41786622 GCF_004010195.1 Chiloscyllium plagiosum
TATAGTTCCCTGGCTTGTCCTTACCACCCTTCTTAAACAGTGGCACCACGTTTGCCAACCTCCAGTCTTCTGGCACCTCACCTGTGACTATCGATGATACAAATATCTCAGCAAGAGGCCCAGCAATCACTTCTCTAGCTTCCCACAGAGTCCTCAGGTACACCTGATCAGGTCCTGGGGATTTATCCACCTTTAACCATTTCACGACATCCAGCACTTCCTCCTATGTAATATGGACATTTTGCAATATGTCACCATCTATTTCCCTCCAGTCTACATATTCCATATCCTTTTCCACACTAAATATTGATGCAAAATATTCAATTAGTATCTCCCCCATTTTCTATGGCTCCACACAAAGGCCACCTTGCTGATCTTTGAGAGGCCCTATTCTCTCCCTAGTTACCCTTTTGTACTTGATATATTTGTAAAAACCCTTTGGATTCTCCTTAATTCTATTTGCCAATGCTATCTCATGTCCCCTTTGTATGAGAATCCATGATAAGATCACTGGCTGGAAGTAATTACACACTTACTTATACTGAAGTATTCTGGTGCACAACATCAAGCCAACCAAGCATCTGGCTAGGTCTTCCTAGGAACAGTCTTTAGAACCTGATGGCCAAACATTACCTCATGATGTCAGTTAACCCTTTCAGGTACTATCCTGTACAACAGAATCACAGCTTTCTGACGCTGAGGTCGTCATGCTGTCCACTGAGGCTACAGCTGATTCTGAGATGGCTGCAAAATAAAACCTAGCTATTTTCATAATTAACCCTGTGTCTGCTGCAGCTCAGTGACTGCCTTTGGCTCAGACTCACTCCACATGGATTCCAACTCAAGTTGAATCCCTCCTGTTTTGAATCCACCCAAGATCATTGATATTCCACCATGTTCAATGCTCCACAGACAGCTGCTCTCACCGTATCCAGAAGTCCACACTGAGTGCTGTGTGGCACCACATGCAGACTCTCGATCTCTCTCTCCATGCTTGCTCAGAGCTGCACCACTCTCCAGTTCCACTTCATCCTCCGGTTCCATTGCCGTGCTAACAAGAAACTTTCTCTTTTCCTTTCAGGTATCAAGGCCACAAGATGCAACAACTCAGGGATACCCATGGACCCCTAGGTCCTTCCTCCCCTCCCCTTCCCTCTGACTCCATCCCCAACCCCAACCCCACCTCCTGTCGGGTATTCACCATCCCTTCTAACCTTCCACTCTCTGATGCTGAGCATTCTGTGACTCAGCAAAAGGCTATGTTTTATGCCTGTGCGTGCCCACCTTAGTGAATTTCAGGAGATAGGGGCAGGCATCTGAGAGCTGAATTTTAGGCACCAAATGACCTTGAACTCTTCTTCTGTCATCTTCCCCCACCCTCGTGCCTATTTCTTTGGATAAGAGTCCTCCCACTGTCTCCCAGACCCCTTTGCCCAGCTCCACCCCTCCCTTTGCTTGTTTACCTAAACTCAGTCTGTTCATTGAGAACTGTCATGACAATGGTCGCCTCAATTTCTCTGCACCCCCCTCACCCATTCTCCTCCTCCTGGGAACTGACTGCACCCTATGCTCTCAGATCCAACCCTGACTTTGTCATTAAGCTTGTGCTGATCTGGATGGTGCTGTTGTTGTCTGGCGGACTGACCTCTACATTGCAGAGGCTGAGTGCCAGCTCTTAGATACCTGTCCCTATCTCCTTCTGGACCATGACCCCACGATGGACCATCAGGTTATTCTGTTCACAACAATCACCATCCTCAATCCATCCAGGAATCTTCCCCCACCCTACACAACTCACATCAGCCTTCTTCCCAAAACCCACAAGCAGGACTGCCTAGCAGACCCATTGTTTCAGCCTGCTCCTGCCCCACAGAATTCATCTCTTCCCAACTCAACTTGGTTTTTCTGTCCCCTTGTCCAGTCCCTTCCCACTTATATCCATGAATCCTCTGACGCCTCATGTCAGTTTCAGAATTCCCAGTTTGCGGGCTCCAGCCACTTCCTCTTTACCATGAACACACAATCCCTTTACACAACTATCCCCATCAGGATGGCCTCAGGGTCTCCATTTCTTCCAACCAACCCCCACTGCCCCACAACCCCATGGCACCTTGCCCGAAACTGTAAAAGGTGTAACACTTGCTAATTTACTTCCTCCCTCCTCAGTATCTTTGGGCCCAAATATACTTCTCAGGTGAAGCAGCACTTTATCTGCACTTCACTCAATCTAGTCTACTGCATTTGCTGCTTGCAATGTGATCTTTACATTGAGGAGATGAAGTGTAGTCTGGGTGATCGCTTTTCAGAAAACCTATCTTCTGTCCACAAAAAAAGACCTAGGGCTTCCAGTTGCCTGCCATTTCAACACACCACCATGTTCCCTGACCAATATCTCTGTCTCAGGCTTGCTGGAGTGCTCCAACGAAGCTCAATGCAAGCTGGAAGAACACCATCTCATTTTCCATTTGGGAACTCTCCAGCTTTCTGGACTCAATATCAAGTTCAACAATTTTAGACACCTTCTCCCATGACTTTATCCCAACCCCACACACCAGGCCTTGTTATCACACAGTCTGCTATTACACACAACCCACTGTTAGCCACTAACAAGCCCCATGAGCATCTGCAGTGTATTCATTCTCACGGCTGACCATTATCCACTCCTTTATCTGTCCAGTTGCTCTTCTGTCTCTTTGGGCTCTATCTCCATCCATCGTTTACTCCTTATTCCTTCTCCCATACCCCCATCTTCTACATAAAAAAAAACAATGTTTTCCTGGCTCCCATCAGTTCTGAGGAAGGTCACTGGACCCAAAATGTTAACTCTGACTTCTGTCCATAGATGCTGCCAGACTTGCTGAGCTTTTCCAGCAATTTCTGGTTTTGTTTCTGATTTGCAGCATTTCATTATCGAGAATCACATTGAATCCAACTGAGACATTCTACCAGCAACTGTCACCTTTCGCTGGCTCAAAATCCCAGGGCTCCATGTGCATTTCTGTGGACTGGGAACAGCATTAATTCACTGACTGCTGTACTTCAGGAAGATGGCCCACTGTCACCACTGGGACTTCTCAAAGACAATGAGGATTAATCAATAAATACTGGCTGCACTGAAACATCCTGGAGAACTGCTTGTTTTAAAAATGAATGGTTTGGGACAGTGTACTTGATAGTGATTGCAGAATGTGGGAGTGGACCTGTCACAATGTGGAGAAGGGGTTTTGGAAATAAACATAACTGCCAGGAAAGTACATTGTGATGCAACTATGTTCTCGGTAGTCATGTGATAGAGACTTTGGTAGAAGGTCGGAACTTGAGCAGCTCCAGGCAGAGTTGCCTATTGTATATTGTGTTGGTTAATACTGTTCGAAGGAACACCTTACCTCTGACCTGAGCAAATCTGATCACAGGAAGCCAGGCCAAGACAGTACAAATTATAAAAAATGCATGATACACTCAAGAATAACCTTCTTTCTCAGCAAAACCATATTTAGTTGGAAAGATTGTGAGTGGTTCATTATACTCTTATCGAATATAAAGTAACACATAACTTTGCCCTTGGTGGAGCAATCAATGACCATAGGGCATAAGTTTAAGGTAATGAGTAGAATGTTTTGAGGGGGTATGAGTAAAAGTCTTTTCACCCAGAAGGTGGCAAGAATTTGGAATTCACAACCTGTAAGGGTGGGTCAGGAAGAAACCCTCATCATGTTGACAAAATGTTTAAATGTGCATTTGCGATGCCAAGTTCTGGAAAATGGGATGAGAATAGCAAGGTGGTTGTTTTTAACTGTCATAGACATGACGGACCGAAGGGCCTTTTTCTGGGCTGCAGATCTCTATGACAATGCTTAAAATGGTTATGTGTTATCTGAAAAAAATTACTGGTCAAATGGAATCAATAGAAAATTTACATGTAGCATCATCAATTGCTTTTCATTGGTAAACCATCTCTGGTTTTGCAGTAAATATGACTTCAATCTATAAATAGCCTTATTTCATTTGTCATGAAAAGTTAATGTCAGACACTATAGAAGTTAATCCATGCCTGACAGAGAAACCTTTCAGGTGAAACCCTTTGATAGGAGCTATGAGGAAGACTTTTAGCTCACCACATTAACTGGTCAATTCCTTTTTAGATGCTTGCTAATCCATTTTCTATTTTAATTTCTATCCTGAGTTTATTTTTAACTTTCATTCACCCAACCACATGTGGCGTGTTCCTCGAACACAGAGAGGAATTTTCTATGGCAAAGGTCAGCAAAGTGGGAGCAGTGTGAAAGGAATTGAACCTTTTATTATTTTGGCTTAGCTTCCTGCTGAAACAACATGCAGAATATTATTGAAAAGCTAGCAAGGATATACAAATTGTCTTTTCATTGGGAGCCAAGGTATAAAGCTCAGTCACTCTCTCATGCTCATTAGAACGATGCTGTTTATTCATTTTAGTTTGAAACCATCTGTTCCTATTGCTGTGGCCAAAAGCCGGTCATTTTCATTTACTAGAGACATGGAAGCGATCAGGAACTTGGCTCCAACGTTAAGCTGAAAGCTTTATCATCATCGTTTCCACCTCCCACTCAGAAAAAGGTTTTCACTGGGTATTTAGTCTACTGCTTGTTGATTCCCTCATTTTCAAAATATATAATTATTCAATTGGATTGTTCATCATAGCTGGATTCATTCTGGAATCATTATTCATGTTCAAGCATTTTCATTCAGTCCATCCACAGTCACACAAAAGGTCAGCTCGCGCACAATGTCAATTAAGAAGAAAACAGTGGCTGAAACCTGCAGGGCTAACATACAAATGGAGTGCAAAAAAAGTGTTTCTTTATTGGGAGAATTAAATGTAGAGACATTTCTCAAAAATTACTCCTGTTTTCTCTTATCATTTTCAATTAAAAGAATACTTATAAAATGGTCAATATTAATTAATGGAAGGAAAAATTGTCCTTTTCATTGTGGCTGTGAGTTAATAACACAAAAGTTTTAAGTATTTTTCATGCTCAATTTCATATAGGTCCTTTGATCTGCCTCATGTCAAGGATTAAATGTCTTTCACTGAGCCTATCTGCTGAGCAGGTCCGAGTGAATTATTAACCTGCACGGAAGTCAATGGATTAAATGGCCTCCTTGTGCGCCATGAATTTCTATGATTCAACCACCCATTTCTCCTGTCCGTTATAAAAATGTTTCTCCTTTCCATTCATTGCTGATACTGTCAAGATGAAGAATTGACTACTGGAGATCTCACATCCAGCACTCTTTAGATCAATCACTAAGGTCAAAGTGCACTAACCACATGCTAGCAATGACCTGTCTTTTTTGGGAAATTATCAATAATAAAGATTTAAAGATCAACAGCAATTAGGGACAGGATTAGACCATTGAACTTTTTGAGACTGCTGTGTCATTTAGGAAGATCAAGGATGATCCGATTGTGATCTTGACCCCAGTTAGCTATTTCCCCCCACCCTGACCCTTTTCTTTGTTCTGTCAACAATCTCACTAACTCTGCCCTGAATAAACAAATGGATAATTACATTGATAAATTAAAAATCTATGCATTGTGCCTATCTAACTTGACAGCTCATCCATCAGAATTACTTGGCACACACATTTATCACCCATGGGATCATTAAAATGAGCAAAATTCGATGGACTGAAGTAAACTCTTTATCACTGCTTGATACATACAACAGGCATGCTCTGTTTGCCATTAAGCTTATTAGTTATGTCCTGATATCATTTCAGTTGGATGCAATAACACATGTACAGGATTCAAGTTATTTTAAATTGAAACTATTATTTCTCACTGCAAGAACCAAAATTGGCTATGAATCAATATCCCAGTCTAACCTGCTCCTTTATTTGGTTTGGAATTAAGAACTCATCATGATAATCTGTTTTATAATTGATTTCTTCATCTCTCACACAGTTGCTAAAGATGTCTCGCAGTCAGAACAGTATCAGAGACAACTTGTTTCCTGCAAACTGATCCAGCTTCACCTCTTTCAGAGTTTCGCTAAGGTTGGAGAATGCTCATGGATACAGTCAGAAATATAACGGACAAACAATTCTGATCCCATCCCCAAGAAGTGGAATTAGCTTTTCCATGTCCCATTTTAAGGGAACATAAGCATCACAGGCAAAAACAGCTTTTAAGATCCATCCATAATTTCCCTTGAAAGGAATGTAGAAAGCCATTTACTTGCTGAACGATTGCAGGTGCAGTTAAACTTCAATCACTGTGAAATTGCAATCACATGTTCGCCAGACTGCTTAAGGGTGGCAGATTTCCTTCCCTAAAGACCAGATCTCCAAAAATCAACCAGAAGGTTGGGGGGGAGAGGGGGCGGGTTGGGCTGGGCTGTGAAATTCTCTGCCACAGAAAGTGGCTGAGCCAAAACATTGGATAGTTTCAAGAAGGCATCATACCTAGTTCTTAAAACTAAAGGGAACAAAGAGTGTGGGGTGGAAGTGGGAACAAGGGACTGAGTTGGGTGATCAACCATGATCATATTGAAAGGCAGAGCAGCCTCAAAGGGCTGAATGGTTTACTCTTTTCCTAATCTTTCCACATTCCCAATTATTTCACATAATAAACTTTTAAATTTCTTATTTGTCAAGGTAGGATTTGAAAATATGTTCAGTCCTCTGGCTTCCCATTCCAGAGCACATAAACACTATGCCACTAGTATATCATCACATTGGCCTGTATTTGACATAGTAAGCAACAAAAAACAGAAAATATATTTTTATATATTCAATTCTCATGCATGAGTCACAGAAAGTTAGTACAAAGGTACAGCAAATGATGAAGAAGGCTTTTGGAAATGAACATACAAGTAAGTTCTGAAAAGAGTCAGACTGGACTTGAAGCATTAACTGTTTCTCTCCCTCTGCAGATTCTGCCAGACCTGCTAAGTTTCTCCTGCATTCTCTGTGTTTGTTCCGAATTTCCAGAATCTACAGTGTTTCACTTTTATTATAAAAGTAAGGACGTTATGTTTCAGTTTCACAGGACATTGGTAAAACCACACCTCAAATATTGTATACAGTTTTGGTTTCTTTATTTGAGGAATAATGTGGAATTTCTGGTGGCTTAGTGGTTAGCACTGCTGCCTCAGTGTTTTTTAAAATTAAGAGTCACTCATCCTTTCAGGGCAGAGATGAGAAGAAATGCTTGCTGTCACTGAGTTGTGCAACCTGTGTGATTCCTTATCTCAGAAGCTGGAGGGCGAAGGATCATTAGATGTTTTAAAGGTAGAGTTAGATCAGGGACCTGGGTTTGATTCCACTCCAGGGCGACTGTGTGTGTGGAGTTTCCATGTATTTGAGTAGGTTTCCTCTCACAGTCCAAAGATGTGTAGGTTAGGTGGATTGGCCATGGGAAATTATGCAGACTAGATGGATTAGCCCTGGGAAATACAGGGTTACAGAGATAGGGGAATGCTGTTTGGAGGGTTGGTGTGGACATGTTGGGCTGAATAGCCTGCTTTGATAGTGTAAGGATTCTGTGTATATGTACTGGAGATGGTTTGGTCATGTTTTGCGAGATTGCTACCTGGAACAAGGGGCTAACCCTATGAGAAAAGATTTGAGAATCTGGGTTTGTATTGGACTCTAGAAGTATAAGGGCACATTTTATTGCAGAAGATACAAAAGTTTGAAAGCACGTGCCAACAGATTCCGTAAAACACCCTGCTGTTATGAGACTTTTGAATGGATCTTTCATTTATTAAAATTACTCTGCACCTTCTCTGTAGCTGTAACATTATGTACTGCATTCTGTTCTATTACCCTGTTGTTCTCACCTAAGGTGTGATTTGCCTGGATAAGACATAAAACAATAGTTTTCACTGTATCATGGTACACGTGACAATAATAAATCAAATCAAAATAGCCTTGAATGGTGTTGACAACAGTGACATGGATATGACATTTCGTCTCATGGGCCAATCCAGCAACGGGGCTCAGTGTTTTTTAAAATTAAGAGTCACTCATCCTTTCAGGGCAGAGATGAGAAGAAATGCTTGCTGTCACTGAGTTGTGCAACCTGTGTGATTCCTTATCTCAGAAGCTGGAGGGCGAAGGATCATTAGATGTTTTAAAGGTAGAGTTAGATCAATTCTTGTGAGGCAGAGAATGAAGAGTTATCAGGAATAGAAGGGAAAGTGGAATCTAAAACAGAAATAGATTAGTTACATCTGATTAAATAGTAGATCAGGCTCAAGGGACCAAATGGCCTAATTAGCATGTATAATTTGTTTAATGGCATGAATATAATCTTCAGTTCTGCAAATAAACAAAAGTTGCATTCACAAGTATTTATTTTAACTCTTATTGCATGTCCTTTCAGTTCTAAGTATTCAGGATGTGAGATTGGCAAGGTGCAGCCATTGATAAAATAATAATTCAAAGTGAATTCTAGTAAATGATGTGCTATACTCTGAAAACAAAAGAAGAGTAAGTCAGCAGTAAGAAAATTTCATTATAATTCAGAAGATGAAGTCTGAAGTAAATAAATTCTTTGCCATAAGAACCAAAGTCAATGGGATGAAAATGATAGTGACAGTATTGTTAAAAATAAAAACAGCAGAAGGGCAGAAAGTGAAGAGTGAGGCTGAATAGTTGTTGATTTTTATCTCAGGTTCATTATCTCCAGGATCAATCTTAGGACTGCATCAATGCATCGATATTTTAATAACCTGGACTTACACAAAAAGCATAATTTCAAAGGTTTGGGATGTTATGATACCTTCATTGCTAAAGGATTAGAGTCTAAAAGTAGGGAAGTGTTGCTGCAACTGTACAAGGCATTAGTGAGACTGCACCTGGAGTATTGCATGCAATTTTGTCCTCTTACTTCAGGATGGATGTAATTATATTACAGTTCAGAGAAGGTTTACTACATTGATTCCGAAATGAGGAGTTTGTCTTATGAAGAGAGATTAAGCAGTCTAAGCCTATATTGTTTGGAGGTTAGAAGAATAAGAGCAGATCATTTTGAGGTTTAGAAGATTAAGGAATCAATAAACTGTACATCCGCGAATATAGGTTCATGAATACTTGTACATGTCTTTTCAGATACAGAGTTATGCTCGATATTGGTAAGAACATTACTTGACCTCAGTTGCAGTACTGTGTTCAATTCTGGACACCACATAAAGGAAGATGTCAAGTTTATTAGAGACCATAAGATCATAAAATATAGGAGCAGAAAAAGGCCATTTGGGCCATCGAGTCTGTTCTGCCCCCCAACATTCAATAAGATAATGCCTGATCTTATAGTCTTCACTTCCACCTTCCAGCCTTTTCCCCACGACCCTAGATTCCCTTACTGATTAAAAATCTGTCCAATTCAATCTTGAATATACTTTATGGAATAGCTGCAACAGCCTTTGGCGATAAAGAATTGCGTAGAAATCTGAAAATTCCATCACCTCTGTCTTAAATGTTCTGAGAAGTTGCCCTTCTGATCTTAAGACTCTCCCACAAGGGGAAACAACCTCTCTGCCATTTACGCTGTCAAGTCCCTTAAAAAGTTTGTATGCTCCAATAAAGTCACCTCTCATTTTTCTACACTGCAGTGAGCACAGACCCAACCTACTTAACCTCTCCTCATAAGATTGCCCCTCTATACCAGGATCAACTGAGTCAATCGGAAGGTGCAGAACCATTCCAGAGTTGAGAAACTTCAGTTGTAACTGGAGATTGTGAATCTGGGGATATCCTCTTGAGACCATAAAAGGTTAAAAGGAGATTTGATGGATAAGTTCAAGATCCTGAATGGATTATGTAAAGAAACTGACAGATAAGGAAATGTTATTTTGAGCAGTGATGCAGTAGCCAGAAGAAGGTGATTGGTAAAAGCATTAGGTGTAACGTGGAGAGGAAAGAAAACTTCAAAGTTTGTGAGAAGATTTGTAGCACGGGTGCTAGTTGTTGTAGTTCTGTTCGCCGAGCTGGGAATTTGTGTTGTAGATGTTTCGTCCCCTGTCTAGGTGACATCCTCAGTGCTTGGGAGCCTCCTGTGAAGCGCTTCTGTGATCTTTCCTCCGGCATTTGTAGTGGTTTGTATCTGCCGCTTCTGGTTGTCAGTTCCAGCTGTCCATTGCAGTGTCGGTATATTGGGTCCAGATCGCTGTGCTTATTGATTGAATCTGTGGGTGAGTGCCATGCCTCTGGGAATTCCCTGGCTGTGCTCTGTTTGGCTTGTCCTATAATAGTAGTGTTGTCCCAGTCGAATTCATGTTGCTTATCATCTGTGTGTGTGGCTACTAAGGATAGCTGGTCGTGTCGTTTCGTGGCTAGTTGGTGTTCATGGATGCGGATCATTAGCTGTCTTCCTGTTTGTCCTATGTAGTGTTTTGTACAGTCCTTGCATGGGATTTTGTACACTACATTGGTTTTGCTTATCCACTGATTCAATCAATAAGCACATCGACCTGGACCCAATATACCGACCACTGCAGCGGACAGCTGGAACTGACAACCGGAAGCAGCAGATTCAAACCACTACAAATGCCGGAGGAAAGATCACAGAAGCGCTTCACAGGAGGCTCCCAAGCAGTGAGGATGTCACCTAGACAGGGGACAAAACGTCTGCAACACAAATTCCCAGCTCGGCGAACAAAACCACAACAGGAAAGAAAACTGTGGGTTGCTGTGATTGGGAACACACTGTCTGAAAGGGCAGTGGGTGTAAGTACAATAATAACTTTCACAAGAGAATTCAAAATCACATGAAGGGGAAATGATTTGCAAGCCACTGGGGGAAAATCAGGAGAATGGGACAAATTGAAGAACTTTACTAAAGAATCAACAAAAGCTAGGGGGGGCTGAATGGCCTCCTTTGATGCTGCACTCTCATACGATTTAACAGCTTTGACTATTTAAAGAGAGGTTGACTTTATCAGAAAGTTATCTGAAACCCAGAAAGTCACCATATCTCTCAAATGTCATGGCATCACTTGTATTTGACCTCATTGCAATGAAATTCATGAGTTCTTTCAGGTCTTCACCTGCCTATAATTATGATAAGACATAAAATAAAATCTCTATTGCAAAGGAAACTATCAAAGTCATTTTAAAATTTTCCTCCAGGTCTTTCTGTACATGTTGTTAGTCAGTCACAGGAACAAGCTGTAAACTTGCAACCAGGTATCTGTCACACTGCAAGCGATGAGCCTGTGATTTGTTTTTTTCAATTCCTTCCCCATTTCCTTTCCTACCTTGTCGAATATCTTGTATCTGCTCAGTGGATTCTTTTATTCTCTCCTTGACTACTTCACTGCACTGCCAGCATGCTGGGTTTTGCCTCCAGCAGGGATTTGGTAACTGACGGAATAATATTTATGTTAGCCCTGATGTCATAAAACTGTGATATGGTCAACATGGCATTGAAAGATCTCCTGATGTAGATGTGTTTTTATCATACTGTTTAGTGATGTCATGACATACTTCTGGAGCAAGTGGGACTTGGACTTGGGCCTCCTGGCTTTGAGGTAAAGACACTACCACTGCAGCACAAGAGCCCTCACAGCTTCTGGTACATGCAAACATTACAATCACAGACACATCAGTGTCTGTGTTAGTACAAAATCATTGGGTTACAAGCAATAGCTTACTTCACCAGCATGTTATGCTTCAATTGGCCTCTGTTTTAGTGAAGTCTGAGATCTTTATACAACATGCTAGAACAAGGTAATGATACCAACATGCTAGTGTTTCTTACAGGTATACTGCATACAAACTGTGAGATATAATGCAACTCTCAGCAGATAGAGACCCCAGATCAAACATGAAGGGCAAGGAAAAAAAAACAATACAAAGGGGAAGACCGCTTAGAACAGAGATAAGGAGGAACTTCTTCAGCCAGAGAGTGGTGAATCTATGGAAGTCATTGCCACAGAAGGCTGTGGAGGTCAGGTCAGTGGATGTTCTCTGACCGACAACCTTGTTGTCTATGATGCTTGTCAGCAGCAAAATGCCACCATTTCAAAATGGCAGCTCCCTCCTTTTGGATGGGCTTCTAATCTGGTGAGGTTGTCAGCTTTGGAATGAATCCCCTGGCAGGCACAGCCTTGCTATGAGCCACCTCCTAGAATCTCAACACCGCAGCCAGCCTGATTCATATGCCAGCCTGCCCGTTTAAAGATCAGTCCTTTGAATCATAGAAGAATCCCTACAGTGTAGAGAGGCCATTCAGCTCATTGAGTCTGTACTGCCCCCCACCCCCAAAGAGATCCCACACACACCCAGCGCTTACCCTATGGAAAGCAAGTTAGAATTTGAAGATTAGTTTATATTTTCCCCTTCTTTAAAGAACAAATGTGAAGTTAATTTAGATTTATTAGGACGATGCACCCTGCTAATTCATGTTGGCATTTGGCTTAATGAAGCACACAGCTTCTGACTGTGATTCTCACAGCACGGGTCTACCTGCAATGGACAGTCTTCATTGATTTCATCAAAACGTTACCAAAAAATATTATTTTATCAAATTTAGAAATCCTAACACTCAAATATTATAAACTTCACTGCATTGCACAGAGTCTCAAATCAAGTCCAATGTATTTATCTCGAGTATGTGATCCGTAGATCGTAGCCACAGGTGCAACTGCTTGCCCTTGACATTTCCAGTATCCGTGCATCTCAGAGTTGCTGATCCAAGCATCCATGTCTGCCCTGTCCAGAAATGACACAATTCCTCATCCTGTCCAATTAATTACTGATCCTGACTGTAGACTTGTAAGGTTTAGGCAGTTAGATTGTGTCAGGAAGCAGGATTCATTTCACATGAAAACAGTCAACTGAGCTTTCTACAAAGAGCTCAGCTTTATCGCTGTGAGAAAGCCAGGAGGAAAATCTACTCAGACACAAAACGTGGTTTAACACGGAATATCTCCACTTGACAGAAAACAAGGGGAGTTCTCTTTGGGCTAATACGTGATCCTCAATAACCAGAGGATCTGATTTTGAGATGTAGTCAGTCACATCTCCATTTGTGGGAACTTGCTTTGTGCAAGTTGACTGCTCCATTTACTGTAGTGCCAACCTTAGACTCCCTTTTGGAAGTGTTTTGTTGGCTGGAAAGTGCTCTGAGAAGTTATGAAAGGTACTGAATAAATTCAAACTCAGAAGTCACATGACACCAGGTTATAATCCAACAGGTTTATTTAAAATCACAAACTTTGGGAGTATCGCTCCTTCATCAGGTGAAATCCTGATGAAGGAGCAGTGCTCCAAAAGCTTGGGATTTCAAATAAACTTGTTGGACTATAACTTAGTGTCATATGACTTCTGAGTTTATCCACCCCAGTCCAACATTGCGATGAAATTCAAGTCCTTCTTTGGTTTATCTTTTGAAATATTGGATGCTTTCACAACTTATTGTTGCCATTTAGCAGCAAAAAACTAATGTTGAAACATAGATCTTGAGTTGTAACTTTCACTTATTGCATATTGCAAGCAGTACTTAAGAACATGCAACATTTTGCAGCTTTATTTGCTGCATTGTTGGTCTCGAATGCAGTAGACACTTCAACAGAAACCAGGAAGCACACCAGAACAGTTCCCCGCAACCTCCAAGAAACCTAATAGCTGCAAGTCAAGTTAATTAGAAGGACAAAAAGCCTTGATGAAACCTAAGATAATCCAAGTGAAAATATAAATGACTAAATGACTAACTGACAGCTGCATGAATAAAAAAGCTTTAAAAGATAGAGCTAGTATTAAAAGTGCATTTGTTCTACACTGCACTCCAGCAGGGACTAAACATTCCACAAACCTGCCCTGTTTACCTCACATTCACAGTCTGATTTACAATTCAATAGGAAGGAACTGTACTGGAGGCAAATTGTTTTCCTTGTAACCTTTTGGGATTCTTCACCCACAGCACACTTTCAGCCGAATCAATGAATCTTCACTTACGGATGGGTTGGACTCACTGTCATGCTGCGCTTGTCTTTTCAGGTAGAGACAAACACAAGCGCAAAAATGCCCCCAGCTATTTATCTCCTTGCCTGAAGAACACCTGAGACTCTGTTGCCTTGGGGAGCACTGAATGAATCAGCCCGTAAGGAACAGAGAGCGAAAATAAAATAAATGATAGACATTTCTCTTTCAGATTCCGAAATTGAGAATGAAAGTGCCTGAGGGGAAGAGAACAACTTCCAAAGAAGGAGCTAAGAAAGCCTTGAATTACAGCTTCTGCCAAGGGCAGTAGGATATAAAGAAAGAAAATTGCTCCTTTTCACTTCTGAAATGTAGGCTGTCTTGGACATTAGCACCTTCAACGAAGCCGTGAATACGGTCAAGTCCTTTTTTTTGTGAACAGCATCCCAGGTGAGGTTTCCTATTCCAACAACTGATTGACTGCAAGTTTCCTGGGAAGTTCAAACTGCTGTTTGTTCACTGTTGCCCGTGAGTATTGATTAAAACATGCACCATGCCATCAACAACACCTTGTATTTATGTAACACACTTAACATAGAAAATGTCCCACAACACCTGACGTTCAAGGGAACGAAAGCACTTCCCTTATTTATCATACCAAAAACACAAAACGAGGTATCAGGATAAATGCTGAAAAGGTGATCAGATAGTTGGGGTTACTGTTGGCAGAATATGAATTGCTACCATTACATCAGTAAACTCATCAGCAAAACAAGGCAGAAAAATGGAAATAAAATACATGTACATCAAGCTACATACCCTTGGTATCACCAACACTCAGTAGAAACAGTGCATGTTATCTACAAAATGCACTGCAGATATTCACCAAAGATCCTCAGAGAGCACCTGCCAAACCCCAAGCACTACCACCTTGATGGATAAGGACAGCAGATACATGGAAGCATAACCCTGGCAAGTTCCCCTGCAATCCACTCACCATCCTGACTTGGAAATATATCGCTGTTCCTGCACTGTCGCTAGGTCAAACATCCAGGAACTCCCTCTCTAAGGGCATTGTGGGTTTACCTACAGCACATGGATGACAGTGGTTCAAGAAGGCAGCTCACTTCCACCTTCTCAAGGGACAGGCAATAAATACTGAGCAGCCAGTGACACCCGTGTCCCTTGAGTGAATACAAAAAGCTAGACTTTCTCAAAAAAACAGAATGATGAACGAGGTTACCAGCTTTAATGAAAAACTTTGCAAGGAACAACTAAAAAAATGAACTTATCCAATGTTTTAACTATCATTACAATAGGATGTGTTCTGATCTTTTCAAAAATAATATTTATTCCAAGCTCAGCACTGAATAATTGAATCCAGTGTTTAACCACATAAATTAGTAACACAATAAAGAATGTTGACCTGGGATATGGTTAATCGTCTCCCATCCTTACAAATAACTTTACATTGTTAAAAATGATTGACAGTAAACATGGACCTCTCAATGTATTTCTTACAACACAAAAGGAGAAGAGATGAATTATAGAGCTGGCTCCTTGAGGGCTGATATCTCATCTACAAACCAGGAAGGACCTAGCTCCCAGAAGAAGATTATTGACCACTTCAAATATAATGACCCTTTAAGTAGGAGGAGATTTTCACCTCAGCAAGTTCAGGAGAAAAAGAGTCATTTAAATGGAGTGGGTTCTGAAAGAAGCTGGGAGCTGAAATGTTGTGCTATGTTCTGAGATAGACATTTTTTTATTAAGTAAGGGCATCAAGGGGTATTTGTCCAAGGTAGGCATATGGATTATTAGCAACGATCTCATTGAATAGTGGAACAGACTGAAGGGGTGGTTTTGATGCTCTCCTGTTCCTACAAAGGGTGGTAGACATTCAAAACTCTTTTCCCCAAATGTCAGTCAACACTAGATCAGTTGTTAACTCTATACCTGAGATAGATACATTTTTGTTAAGCAAAGGTATTGAATGATATGGGCCAAAGGCAGGTATATGGAGTTAGGCCACAGATTAGCCATTATCTCATTGAACGTTGGAACAGGGGCTGAATGACCTCTTCCTGTTTGTAAAGAACCCATATTTGTAAATAACCCAATAATAAATTGAGAATAAGAACCTCATTGATTCCTTGACCTGTACTCACTCAAGTCTTTCCTTTGTCGAAGTGTTCATTCTGATGAGCATTAATTGGCACGATAAGAGCAAACAAATGATGGGGTGTGTAAAACGCCAGTGTTATGAATATTTTTCCAGATATAGCCGGTATTCAAAGCTTTTTATCCTGGTGTTGACTGTATTGCTCTTCAGACAGGGAAACAATTGCACTGACAACAATAAGACTGCCGAATTATGTTCAGAACAAAGGTCATCAAACATAAGAATGACCTCTTAGGGCAAGTCAAGACCAGGGAATTGCAGGAAGACAAACAGAATTCAACAATTTCTGAAGTGAAGATGCTGATTATATAACAAAACTGGATATGCCATTCATCAGAAAATATGTTTCGGCCATGAGATTTGTGTTACTTACAGGCGATCACATTTAATTAAAAACAGAGATCGGTGATGTTATAACCTTCTCAGGTAAACTTCATAAGAGCTCCTGCCCTCTTTTATATATAACAGGACTTCAAGCAGACGCAGTCAGGGTTAAATGTTATGCGTGGGAGTGAGGCAAGGCGTGAGAAACAGAATACTTGTATTCTCCAAATTCAAGATGTTACACCAAATGCAAAATGTTTTGATTTGTCCACTTCTGCCATGCCACAGCCATTTACTTCACAATCCTATTCACCCCAAATCCCCAATATCAGACACACATATGCACACCCACAGTCTCTGAAAGTACGTTGGCTCGCTGAGCTGGAAGGTTCATTTTCAGACATTGTGTCACCGTACTAGGTAACATCATCAGTGTGCCTCGGGTGAAACAATGGTGATATGGCCTGCTTTTTATTTCTGTGTTTAGGTTTCCCTGGGTTGGTGATGTCATTTCCTGTGGTGATGTATTTTCCCATTCCTTTTCTTAGAGGGTAGTAAATGGGATCCAAGTCAATGTGTTTGTTGAGAGACAATCTACAGACAAATCAATGGAACACACATGGGATCACAATATCAGGGTTCTTAGTAGAGGCAGTAATGCAGAGACTCGAACAACCAGCTCTGCCAACCATCCAACCCAAACTTTTGATCCACTACGAGGGAGAGAGGGTCGTGTCTTTTTGTGGCTAGCTGGTAGACCCAGTACAACCCATGGACAAAACCAAAGTCATCTACAAACTTCCATGCAAGGACTGCCACAAACACTATGTAGGACAAACAGGAAGAAAGTTAGCCACCAGGATACACGAACACCAGCTAGCCACAAAAAGACACGACCCTCTCTCCCTCGTACCCCTACACACGGATGAACACCATTTCGACTGATATAAATAGAAAGCAGGAGACAACAGCTTCGCTTCACTTGGAGGTCGCCACTGATGATGTTACCTAGCCAGGTAATGAAACGTCTGGATATTAAACCTACAGCTCAGCGAGCAAACCTACACCCTAAAGTCTCAAGGAGTATAGAAAGTACAGGATCAAGTCAAAAAAAAGGAAATCAAAGAGAGTCTATGAAAAAAATTAACAAGCAAGATAAAGGAAAACTAAAGATGTTTTACTAGCATATGAAGAGCAAGGGGACAGTTAAGGAAAACAGCAGGACCAATCAGACATGAAGAAGGGAACTTTTGTGAAGATGTAGAGTATATGGGAAGAATTTTAAATTAATTTTTAGTCTTTATATTAACAAAGGACAGGAATGATGTGGTTATAACATTCCAAGAGGAGCAATGTGAAATATTAGACAAAATAATCATAACAAGAGAGGAAGTGTAAGAAGAATTGGAATCCTTGTACGTGGATAAGTCACCAGGGCCAGATGTTGAAGGAGATCAGGGAAGAAGGAGCAGAATCTCTGGAGATTATTTTCCAATCTTCACCAGCCACAGGTGAGGTGCTGGGGAACTGGAAGAACACTAATGTGGTTCCATTGCTTACATAGAAAATGCCAAACAACATTTAGTCTTACTTCATTAGTGGGGACATTGTTAGATTCAAAGCAGAAAGATTGGAAAGGTCATGTATTTTAAATTTAATTGAATTATTTGAGGAAGTTACAAGGAAGATTGATGAGGGTAGTGCAGTGGACATTGTCGACATGGATTTGATAAGGTCTCACATGGCAGTTTGGTGAAAACATAACTGTCCATAGGATGCGGGATAATGTGTCAAATTGGATCGAATGTTGGCTAAAGAACAAGAAACAAAGGGGAATGGTTAATGGCTACCTTTGTGAAAGGAAAACTGTTTTAGGTTGCGTTCCACAGGGATCAGTGTTGGAGCCCCTGCTGTTTGTTTTATAGATTAACAATTTGGATTTGAACAAATTTGGGAAATTTGCTGACAGCACAAAAATTGGTCGTGTAGCGAATGGTGTAGAGGATAGCTGTCAGCTCCAAAACGATGTAGAGGTTTGGTGGAGGAGGCAGGAAAGTGACAGCTGGAGTTGAACCCTGATAAGTGTGAGGTAATACATTTGGGAAGGTGAAACGGTAAAAGGGAATATACAATAAATGGGAATATACTGAGAGGATAGACAAAGTGAGAGATCTTGACGTGCAAGTGCACAGGCCCTTAAAGGTAATAGTACAGGTAGTTAAGTTTGGCAGACCGAATGCTTTCCTTCATTTGCAGAGGGACAGAATACAAAAGTAGGTATATAGTGATGAAACTGGACAAGACACTAGTGAAGCCACAACTGTGGTATTGTGTGGGAAGGATGTCATTGGTCGAGAGAGAGTGCAGAGAAAATTTGTTAGAATGTTGCCAGGGCTGGAGAATGTAACTATGAGGAGAGATTGAAGAGATTGGGTTGTTTTCATTGGAACAAAGATGGCTGAGGGGTGACATGATTGAGGTATACAAAACTGTGAGGGATAGAAAGAGAGCAGACAGGAGGAACCTGTTTCCCTTGCAGAAAGTTCAAAAACCAGGGCTTACCAATTTAAGCTAAGCAGCAGAAGGGCTGGAGGGGATGTGAGCAATAATATTTTTATGCAGAGGGTGGTAGGTGTCTGGAATTCACTGCCTGAGTTAGTATTGGAGGCAGAGACACTAAACTCTTTTAAAAAGTATCTGGATCTGCATCTTAAATGCTGTAAGCTCCAGGGCTACAGGCTGTGTGCAGGATTAGAAAGGACTTCTGGGTTGGCATGGACAAGATGGGTGGAATGACCCTATCTGTCTGTATCATTTATATGATTCTATGGATAGCTGGCTTTGTGAATGATGATATTGTTTAAATTTTCATGAAAGACTTTATGAATGAGGTTGTTTCCTGATGTTATGTTCCCAGGCTCTGAGTGAATCCAAGCACATTATGGCCATGTTGGGAGTTTAAGATCTCCCCTCCTCCCATCTCTGGGAGACAGGCCTGAGGTGGGAACAGATGTGAATGGAAGCAGGTTCTGATTGCTTTGATGATCCAGCTCCATTCACTGGGTATTGACCCAGTTCTATCAATGACATTTAGACTCCTTAGACCCCACTCAACATTCCATGGCCTCTCTCCATAAGATCTCACCAATATCCACGATGGAGAGAACCTGCGAACAATAATACGGGAAATCTTTGAAATGGTCAAGAAATGAAAAAAAAAAATTATCATCCATCGCACTCCATTGAAATAATTTGCTGCTTTTTGGAGTTGATAACAGTGTCAAGTAAATAAGTCATTATTGATAAATCTCTTTAAACATTTTTGTCTTATTAATGCTCATAAAACTGTTAAACTAAGCTCACAGCTGTGTAACCAAATCCTGCTGAACTAAATAATTTATCAGGATTTTGCACTTAGTCAAGTATTCATAATGAGATTCACTTACATAACAAACCTTTCAGAGTTCAATACAATGATGTATGTTTAGTTCCCTGAAGAGATGACGTGATCATTCCATGTTTTCAAAGGATTAACAGCTTAACTTTTTATCAAAGATTCAAGGTATCTGCTTGGAGACTATGCAAGTTAACACATAACAGGCTGATGTTGAATGGAATCTGATACAACTTGCATTTGGATAATGATATGTTGGTGAGTATGAAAGGATGGATGGCATGAGGCCAGGCAAAAATACAACACAGTAATCAGGTCTCGAGGTAATAAAGACACAGGGGAAGGTTACAACATGTGATGGAGGCAAGGGCAGAACAAGCTAGAGTTTACTGAGGTGGAAGTAACAGTCTTGGTCATGAAAATTCACACGTGACTGAAAAATCATCTCAGTACCAAACATGATGCCAAGTTCCAAATTGTTTGGCTTACCCTCTGACACTAAGGTGAGAGAGAGAGAGACAGACAGACAGAGTTAACACTGAGCAAACAGTTTTTAGTGGGTTTCAAAACATTCGTTTTCATATTCTTCCATGAGATGTTGGCATCTCATGTCAGTATTTGATGCCCATCGCTAATTGCTCAAACTGGTTGGTTTTCTGAAACATTTCAGAGGGTCATTTTAGAGTCTGGCATTGCTGTGGCCAGACCAGGTAAATCATAGAATCCCTACAGTGCAGAAGCAGACCTTTTAGCCCATCAAGTCCACACTGACCCTCTGAACAGTATCCCATTCAGATCCACCTTCCTACCTTATTCCTCTAACCCTTCATTTCACATGACCAATCCATCTTTGGACTATGGAAGGAAACCCACATAGACACGGGCAGAATGTGCAAAATCCACACAGACAGTTATCCAAGGGTGGAATTACACCTGGGTCCGTGGCACTGTGAGGCAGCAGTGCTGACCACTGAGCCATTGTGCCACTCCAGGTATGATAAGAATGGCCTCCCCTAAAGTATGTTAGTGAACCAGTTGGGTATTTATAACGATCAACAATGCTTTCCTGCTTCAGCATTACTGAGAGTAGCTTTTCTTTTTACAATGCAGATTTATCAATTAAATTTTAGATGTTACCAACTACTGTGCTGGGGTTTGAATCTGTGATTCTGGAGCATTCGTCTGGTCTTCTGGACTGTTACTCAAGTGACTTACACCACTGCCTTCTGCCAATCGCTTTGGATTTCCTAACTATTTAGCTGCAGAAAGCTTCTGACTATCCAGTGTGACAAACCAGTTATAGTGAGTGCTAATAGAGCTGCTGATGAGGTTGATTCCCAGATGTTACATGATAGAGAACATCTGAGGTCACTACTACAACTGGGCATGGAGGGATGTATTGTCACTCTAGTCCCATTGCCCCCATGGGTCACAACAACCAAATTAAAATTATTTTCCCAATTACTGAGGTGGCCGATTAAGTACCTCATCTACATCAGGATTTAAACAGCAAGATCGATCAACCAGGTTTTGTAATAAACACAGTTATTGCTTTATTATCAAAACAAAGATTATTCAATGCAGATGTAATAATTACTTAACATGCATAGTCAATAAAATAGAAATACAAATATTTATCCCTCAAAATATGTTTGACACATCTCTTTTTCACACACGTGCATGGATACACACACACACAAGTACATGCACATGTTGAACATGCGCATATACACATGCACAATCACACACACACACAAATACACACACATACACGCACACCTACCTTTCCTCCTATACAATCACCACGCTTCCAGTGAACAATATATGACGTGCACCATGCTGGAAATGCAAAATTGCAGAACTGAAATTTATGATTGAAGCAAAAATTGCTTTTGGCTCTTTTCATGAAAATCTATACTATGATGTTGTATGCGAAAGTATTCACAAGACACAGACTGACCATTCAGCTTGAAGATCCATATTTGTCTTTATTGTTCCTTGGAAGCCTGCTGCAAGGCAATTTTATCTTAACTCATGAACACATCGTGCTATCCCTTTCCCGCAAATATATTTATCTAACTTCCCTATCAATGCAATCATCTCATTGTAACAACAAAACCCCATCTGAATGACTCCACATTGGTATGGTTCCAGATAAGGATACCCTAAATTACCAATATCCCAGGTGAGGAGATATGAACTGGCATCCCTACTTTATTCACCTGCCTCCTTGTTTGTTTGCAATTAATTAATTTACAATGAAATTCCTCCCTCATGGATACATTTGACTCAGACCAAATGAATCTGTGTTTTAAAAGGAGCCAGTTTAACCAGGCTTTCTTGAGTTCTCAAGAATTCATCTGTTGGTTCTAAAGGGGAGAACAAATAATAATACAGATTAGAGATGAGGAAAGAATACAAAAAGAAATAAAAGTAATATGAAAATTTAAAAAGCTCAGAGTCGATTGTGAATGGCAGATTGTTGAAATGTGTGGCTGTTGAAGTTGATATAACGTTTTGCATTGGCATTGATAACGGACCTGCTAATTGCAGGTTGATTGAAATTCCTTTTGCCAGTGGCTAGCTGGTGGTGCTTAGAATTAGAGAGATACTGTTTCCTTTCTTTGCCTGCAGTGCAGAGGTGTTCACAATGGCTATTCACAGCACATGAACCTATGCACTGTGAAATCAGACCAGTAACACACTCAGACTAGGTTGGATTTTTGCTTTTAATCCTTGCTTTGTGTATTTTGGAAAGGTGAAAATTCAAAACATCTCTCTTGGCCAGATTGCTGTCTTTTTATCCAGCATGTTCACAGTCTGATGCAAATTCCAGGTGATTGCAGTTCAGTTTGTGATGAACTTTCTTTCTGTAAAGTTTTTTTCACATCTACAAGTGTGAGATTGTGGGGTTCCTCTCCAGATACAGATTTTGATTTGTATTAACAGTCATGTGTCAGCCTTTCTAAACAAAAACAAACATTTGAGTTTGCAATTCAACATGTCCTTGCGTGATTCCAGTTGTAATCCAAGATCCTGACAATATTCAATTCATCTCATCCAGGAGATAGAAAGTTATATAGAAAGTAAGAGTAACAAAAATATGGGTAAGAGTAACAAAAAGATGGGGTACTGGGCTAATGGTCGGATACTTGGTAGTATGGATGAGCAGAGGGATCTTGGTGTCCATGTACACCGATCTTTGAAAGTTGCCACCCAGGTAAATAGTGTGGTGAAGAAGGCATATGACGTACTGGTTTTTATTGGTAGAGGAATTGAGTTCCGGAGTCCTGAGGTCATGTTGCAGTTGTATAAGACTCTGGTGCGGCCGCATCTGGAGTATTGTGTGCAGTTTTGGTCGCCATACTATAGGAAGGATGTGGAGGCAGCTTCAGATGATCTTTTTCCACGTATGGAGTCAGCTATTACAAGGAGGCATAGCTTTAAATTAAGTGGGGGGGTAGGTATAGGACAGATGTTAGGGGTAGGTTCTTTACTCAGCGAGTCGTGAGTTCATGGAATGCCCTGCCAGTAGCAGTGGTGGACTCTCCCTCATTATGGGCATTTAAGCGGGCATTGGATAGGCATATGGAGGATAGTGGGCTAGTGTAGGTTAGGTGGGCTTGGATTGGCGCAACATCGAGGGCCAAAGGGCCTGTACTGCGCTGTATTCTTCTATGTTCTATGTTATATATCAAATCACTTTCTGTCTTAAGTTGTTTGCCCTGAATCCCCTGTTGTATTTGTTAATGCATATTATGTCTCATAACCTGGTGCAAGTAAAAACATCCTCTCTGAGTTTACCTTATCAGGCTCTTTCATGATCGTGAAAGATCTTTGTCAGGTCACCCTTCTAGTCGTCTCCTTTTTATACAATTAGGAACTCCAGCCTAGGAGCAAATTACTGCAGATTCTGGAATCTGAACTGAAAACAAACAACGCTGGAGAGGACAGCAGGTCAGTCAGCATCCATGGAGAGACAGCAAGCTAAATGACTCTTCAGATTCATCAAGATTTGGAGCGTTAACTTGCTGTCTCTCCATGGATGCTGCCTGACCTGCTGTGATCTCCAGCAATTTTTGTGTTCTCAGGAACCCCAGCCTTTTCAGCCTTTCTGGTAGGCACAGCCTATCAGCTCAATAAAGCTAAACCATTGCAGTATGAGTAAATAGCACCAATGAACAGGTTGCTACAGGTTATAAAATATCTGGGTATTACAAAGCAATCAGTTTGCAACTTGGATCTGTACAGTGTACAGCATCTAAATATCCTGAATCCAAAACAAAGCTTTTATTTTGAATGTTTGAATACATTGTTTATGCATGCAGTTCAACCTCTTCAGGCAATTCACCTCGTCTCAGTAACAAAGGAGAACTGCAGCATTATAATAATGAGCTGATCTCTGTGACCAAAGCTTTCTCCGGGCTACAAAGACACAGCTGAACCTGAGACCTAGTTTTATGTTCAACAAGGAGGTAAAGCTTTGATCAGCCTTCATCTCATGCCTCGAGCTCATCTCAAGCATGCTGAGTTCCAGGAAATACATTTGCAAACGGAAAGGACCTCAGTGCTTTCTCTCCAACACTTGACACATTGATTGTTGCCTTACATCAGAAGGGAATCTGTCATGTTTTCAGTATCTAGTGAGTGCCATTGTAGAGTTGCTACTTCTAGGTGCTGAAGTTTTCACTCTTCTCAATGCAGTGAACATATGGTCATCCAAAACTCAGATAACTCTGTCCTAATTCTCAACAAATTTAATTCAGCCAGAAAGTCTATAGTTGCCAATCTAAAATGGCTTCAAGTTAAGCAATAGCCCAACTTTTCCATCCTTACTCTTGCTTTCTAACTGTAATACTGTCTTGCCTTTTCCCTATCTTTTAATCTTTTCCAGGCCTACAGACTTCTCAGATCTCAACTCTCCTCTATTTTCTAGCTTCTTGCACATTCCCAGTGTTAACCACTTTGCCACTGGTAGCTGCGCCCAGTGAGGTGAGGCCACTTTCAGGGACAAGGTAGCTTCAGAGGACAGCCTTTGGACCAGTAAGATGGGTGTTACTTCCTCAACACTCCTGTTCCACAAAGAATGGACATCATGTTTCCCTTCCTCTGCCACCCAGGCTCCTGCAAACCCCACCTCATAACACTATCCACTCAACGCAGCAATGAATACTTGCCTTGGATTTGGGGATGCGGTTGATCAGACAAGTCCTTCACTTGTTTTGGAATGCTCACTTCCCAACTGGAATTAAAACTTTATGGCATATGGGGAAATGTCCAATTCTGACTTCTGAAATGCCACCTCACTCACAGCAACATCCTGCAACTATCTTAACCCACATTACTAACCATTATTAAGCTCCATGTCAGGGGCACTGTCTACATCAATGCATTATGGAAAAAATAGATAGGGATGGCTGTCGTCTTCCAAGATTCTGAACATTTTGGAAAAAAAAGTTTGGGAACTTCCATTGAAAGGGATCAATTTCAGGTTTTGCCATTCAGTTCCTCGCTCAGATCTGACGTCTGGATCTGGTCTCATGGCAGCTAATTTCAATAAAGTATTAGCTACTCTCTACAAACTGAGCAATTCTACATACTGAGCAGCTCCTAACATTCTGCATTGAATAGCTTGTTAATCAACAAAATGCACCCAATAGCAACTAGATAAATATAAAATGAAAATACTATGGATGCTGGAAATCTGAAATAAACAGAGAATGCTGGAGAAACTCAGCAGGTCTGGCAGCATCTGTGGAGAGAGAAACAGAGTTAACATTTTAAGTTTTGAGCACAACACTTATTCAGAACTGAATAATGCATTTTGTGTTGCATTCAGTTATCGCTCACTATTCTTAACTTAAACTGGCTCAATGATATTACACACAAAAGGGAAACAAATGTTTTTAAACACAAATCTGTAACATTGGAATGTAAGAACTTAGGAATTAGGAGCAGGAATGGGCAATTCAGCCCTTAAAACCTGCTCCGTGATTTAATGTGATCATGGTTGATCTTATCCTGATCTCAACTCCACAAAATGTTTAGATTTTGTTTTCTGCAAATGCAGAAACAAGGGATTGTACAGTTATTATTTGGACTGTTTGCACTGATTGGTCTAACTTTAAAATATAAAATAAAGACAAACACATTAATAAAGGAACAAACTGATAAACCAAGTTGATCCTATGTTTTTGAAAGTCACCTGTTATGTCTCACAGATATTCTGCTTTTAAGAAACATGAGCCCTTTAAGCCCTTCCTGAAGAAGGGGTCATGCCCGAAACGTCAATTCCCCTGCTCCTTGGATGCTGCCTGACCTGCTGCGCTTTTCCAGCAACACATTTTCAGCTCTGATCTCCAGCATCTGCAGCCCTCACTTTCTACTTTAAGAAATATGGTCTTGATAGATATTATTAATCAATCTCTAAAGCAGGTGCAACTTGAACATGGAGTCTCTGGTTCACATATGGGGGCACTTCCACGACACCACCAGAACCTTTATTTGCATGCTAATGTGAGTGCATCATGGCAATGTGATCTAAGCGTATAAAGATCTCATTCTCCATCTTACCTTGAATCTATTGAAGCATGATCCTCTCCACAGTGATTGAAAGTGGACATTGTTGACCATCATTGAGGTCAATCACCTGGGCCAGTCAGGGAGCCCTGGCTGACAGATATAATTCAGAATCTCTTCACTTTTGGTGACTGACTCTGAGCTGGCTGGCCACAACAAATATACTGCACATAGGTAAATAAAGGGTGACATGGTGAAGGGATACCGGCCTCTGTGCAGTTATTTCACTCTATTAGAAGCATGCTGTTCTATTGTATATCAAAGTTAACAGTAAACACTTTAATAAATATATTGGAAAATAGAAATATCAGTTCACTAAAGTCAGAAACAGATCAGAATATGACAAAATATTTGAGAGAAATGGCTGATGTTTTAATTGAGTTCTCAATTTCATAGTGAAGGATAAAGACAACACATTAACAGTACATCGAACTTTAAAAATGGATGAGGCAGAAGAATGTATAGGATCTGCAGGAAACAGGTTGGTGGTAAAAAATGGGACCGAATCTTGACAATTAATCATTTTCACCCCATGCATTCAATGACTTTGATTAGGAAACTGTAGGTCATTACTCATAATTTTCCAAGCTCTTGAGATTTAGGAATTCAAATCTTTAACTGGCAAATTGCAAATGTTGCTAAATTATTGAAGACATTAAGGAGGGAAAATGAAGTCTCTAGATCCATTGGGTTTTGTTTTATTTATTTATGGATTGTGGACATTAGAGAAAAGGTCAATATTTAATACCTATCCACAAATACCAATGAGGAGGTAATACTGAACTGCTATCTTTAATATAATTGAGTAACCTGCAAGATCATTTCAAAAGGTAACTAAGAGTAATTCCCATTGCTGCAGGTATGGAGTCACTAAGGATGGAAATCTTTTTCCTTTAAAGGTTATCAGTAAAATTATGAGGGGTATAGATAAGATGAATAGCAGATATCTTTTTCCTAGGGTGGGGCATTTCAAGACTACGTGGCATATTTTAAGGTGACAGGAGAAAGATTTTAAAAAATACATGGGGACAATTTATTTTACACATGGTGGTTCTTGTGTGGAATGAACTTACACAGGAAATGGTGGATGTGGGTACAGTTACAGCATTTAGAACACATTTCGATAAGTACATGAGTAAGAAATATTTGGAGGGATATGAGATATGCACAGGTAGATGGGACTAGTTTAGTTTGGGATTATGGTCAACATAGACTGGTTAGAACAAAGGGTCTGTTTCCGTGCTGTATGATTGTATGACTATGACTCTATGTTAACTGGTATCTTCATGATTGCTATTACTGATTTTAGCCTGTCTTAATTTCACAATTACTAATTGATATTTGATAGTGAGTTTTGAAGTGGATTTTTGGTGCAGCCACAGTAAATTACTATTCTATTCTTGAATATTTTATTCTATTGTATTCAATTCTACTCTGCCAATAGATCTCCCATTAGCTTGTCATTAAGACTATAAGAAATGAAAGCAGGAATAAGTCACTTGGCTCCCCAAGCCTGTGCCGACAGCTGATAAGATTATGACTGATCCAATATTCCTCATTTCTACTTTCCTGACCTTTCCCCATAGCCTTTGGTTTTCCAATTGATCAAGAATCTTTCTATGTCAGCCTTAAATATACACAAGGATTCTGCCCCCACAGCTGTCTGTGGCAAGGAGTTCCAAAGACTGATAACTCTTTGAAAGAAGCAGTTCCTCCTCATCTCAGTCTTAAGTTGGTGCTCCTTTATTCTGAGACTGTGCCCTCTGTTCCTCGACTCCCCCACGAGGGGAAGCATCCTCTCAGCATTTACCCTGTCAAGCCCCTTAAGGATCCTGTATGTTTTAATGAGATCACCTCTCATCCTTCTAAACCTCAGTGAGTAGAGTCCCAACCTGTTTAGTCCTAACCTTTGCTCATAAGATAATCCTTCCATAGCAGGGATCATGCTAGTGAACCTTCTCTGAACAGCCTCCAATAAAATGATATCTCTCCTTTAATAAGGGAACCAAACCTGCTCATACTACTCTAGGTGAGATCATACTAGCCATTTGCACAGTTGCAGTAAGACCTCCCTACTCTTATACTGAAAACCCCTTCAATATTTATGGAATCAGTCAGAGGTGGATTGAATGGCCACTTGGCCTGATATTCTTTACCAAAGAGAATGTTGAAATGTGGACACTTCTGGAAATCTGAATGCAATATAACTGATGTAACTGAAGTTTTAGTGGATATCATTGCCATCATATGGACAAAGTGTTCATGGATATTGCTTTTATCAACTTACAGAAATAATTTATTTAAGTTTCGCATTTTAAGATTCAGCACAGATAAAGCTGTCCAGGTGGGTGGTATGGGATTAGGGTGCCATGTGGGTGAGGCGGCATTGTGCCAGGTAAGTAGGGGAGAGGGTAAGGTGTATCAGGTGTTGAGGGCAGTAGGATGGCTATTGGGAAGGGGCACAGTGGAACAATGAACGAGGGTGCCTCAGTTTTTCATAGAATGGGTTTTACCTCTTAAACATTTCCTGGCCAAGTGTAAAGGTAAATGAGAGAGGGAACTCCTGGCAGTATCTGATACTTTCAAGGCTCTTCACAGTCCAAGTGACTCCAGTCCAATTACTGTAATTGAAAGAAAAAGACACAGACCTTTCAGTCTCAGATTATCCCAAGACTGGGAGCTCTGGGCCAGTGTGCTGCTTCTAAAACCCAGTAATACATATTTACAATTTCAAATGAAACCTTTCCCTGCTTTTCAAAAATCTTTTTCTACTTGTACTTTGAAAATTGTTCCTGTCAATATCCATATGGAACTGTTACATGTTTAGGAACGGACATAATTAAGTCACTGATTGTTTACTCAGTGCTAAGGACCATAACCTTTCTGCAGGATAAATAAATGAAATTCTGTTCTGACACACCGTGAAGGATCAATCCTTGATCAAAATTCTCCTGCTTGAGGTTTCAAATTGTCTACAACTTTAGATAATCTCCAGGGAAGGATGAGCATAACAATAAATGTTTAAACAAAATTATTTCAATTATTAATGTTACCAATGGAGGTGTAACCTATTTCACCACCAAATATGATTCAAGCACAGATCTGAGTATTATTCACAGTCAACATTTTGAGGTTTTGTGAAGCAAGTGTCTGACCCAGTAATAATTCCTTGCCTTAGGAGCAAATCATTACTCTGTGTTCAAATATCAGACTGCAAACTCTGCTGTGGAGTGTCATGAGGAACACACCTCATGTAATAATCTAAAACAACTGCAAAGGAATAACAGGTTCCAGCCAGACTGAATTGTGATTATCTGTGCAGCATTTTGAAGGCTGATAAGTGGAAGGAAGAAGCAATTCTATTTTCAAATATTGGTGTGACAATTTTGCTAACAATGCAACCAGTTTCTCAAGAACTATAGAATGAAAAACCAAGTGGGATAGGTTTTAAAAACGCTGTCAGGTGATTATTTCACTTTGAAGGTATTTCATTGAATGAAAATGTTACAGGAAATTAACCTGTCTTTGATAATCTTCCTCTTATTCAATTTTGCACATTGCACAGAGTGTTGCCTGGTGATAATAAATGTTTCGAGCAGCAAGAAAATTTTCAAAGCAATGCCGATTGCAAAGATATGCCAGACTTCTGGCTGATTGAACTGAACTGCAAAAAAACCAGCCCATAAATGTGAGAATGTAGCAAAGTAGAAAGTGGTGATAATTGATGATGGAGAAACCAAACTGTGACCATTCAGATGTGAGGGGAGGTCGAAGGCTGCTGTTAGACATTAAGGAAAAGATGAATCATGAAAGGCAAGTGTTAAAAGGAATGGAATAAACCAACCACATACCAGTATTATCTAAAAGAGACTTTGGTCTCTGATAAGAGTAAACAGAGTTGAATCACACAAAGAAATTCAGTATCACTGTGCACTACATAAAAATATGGAAAATAGAAGCAGGTATAGGCCATTCAACCCTTTGAGTTGCTCTGCTGTTCAATATACTCATGGCTGATCAATCAACTCTGCACCCTGTTCCTACTTTATCCTCATATCCTTTAATCCCTTTCACCCCATGAACTGCATCAAACTCCTTCTTGAAAACATTCAATGTTTTGACCTGCAGCGATACCCAACTTCAACTAAAATGCTAGTCACAATGAAGGGACTAATTACCGTGTTTTCTTAAGTAAAACAAAGGGGAAATTTATTACTTATTAACCCTGAGAAAATGTAACATAATACAAAGTTAATAAGCACCCATACATACACATTAATGAACCAACACACATAATGTTAAAAAAGGGGAGGGTGTCCTGTATAATAGGAAGATAAAGAATACACAGGTTAAAATATTCTTGAATTGTTATAATGGAACCTGACACCATGACTTTTTTTTGAGGTCTTATATTCTCAGTAGTAAAAAACAATGTTAGACACCTTGAATCCACAATGGATGAATTTTTCGCTGATTTGTTTTTGTTTTTACATGTTGACAATAAATAGGAGAGAAGGTCATCCTATCCTTACTGCTACCAATCCAAGTTCTTTATATTTGTCTGTTTCTCTGCCATGCAGCTTCATAAATACATTTTAGTTGGGTGTACACAAGTCCAGCTTTTTCATCTTTTCGAGCTGGACATTTGGAAGGACCCTTTCATATCCAGAATGTGCAGTTTCCCAGAGTCAAAACATGTGGTGCTGATGAAGAGTTTATGCTTGAAGATTTGACCCTGCTTCTCCTTGGATGCTGCCTGACTGTCTGTGTTTTCCTAGCACCACACTTTTTGACTCTGATCGCCAACATCTGCAGTCCTCACTTCCTCCTCCCTGTGCAATTTCCCACACAAGCATGTAATAAATTTGGAGATGTGACAGTGTATTCACTTCCTTCCTCCAAGTCATTAATATATTGTAAACTGTTGCAATCCCAGTACTGATCCCTGTGGAATCTTACAGGTCACAGGTTGTCAGTCTCAAAAAGAACCCATTATCTCCACTCGCTGTTTCCTGCCCATGAGCCAAATCTCTGTGCATGCTCACACCACAAGGTCTTACCGGATGATTTAACCTCTTGCAAGGTATGTTATGAATCACCTCAGTACAATGCATCTACCTGTTCCCCTCTATCCACTCTGATTGCGCCTTCCTTGAATATCAAATACAACAATTAGTCACAATTACTCTGCTGACTCTGTTTGGATGGGGCGTGGGATGGGGGGAGAGTTGTTTGAACCCTTCCTCAAGGGGGAGACCATAAATAGACCCAATCTACCTGATAGCCCAAGGAAGCTACAAAACATTGACGCCTCCTAGCAGACCGCTTTAGGGAACATCTCCGGGACACCTGCACCAATCAACCACATCGCCCTGTGACCCAACATTTCAACTCCCCCTCCCACTCTGCCGAGGACGTGGAGGTCCTGGGCCTCCTTCACCGCCGCTCCCTCACCACCAGATGCCTGGAGGAAGAACGCCTCATCTTCCGCCTCAGAACACTTCAACCCCAGGGCATCAATGTGGACTTCAACAGTTTCCTCATTTCCCCTTCCCCCACCTCACCCAGTTCCAAACTTTCAGCTCAGCACTGTCCCCATGACTTGTCCTACCTGCCTATCTTCTTTTCCACCTATCCACTCCACCCTCCTCCCTGACCTATCACCTTCATCCCCACCCCCACTCACCTATTGTACTCTATGCTACTTTCTCCCCACCCCCACCCTCCTCTCACTTATCTCTCCACTCTTCAGGCTCTCTGCCTGTATTCCTGATGAAGGGCTTTTGCCTGAAACATCGATTTTACTGCTCCTCGGATGCTGCCTGAACTGCTGTGCTATTCCTCACCCCTTGAGAAGCAGGTAATGTGTAACAGAACCAGTCGGAAGCAGGTGGGGCATTCCAAAACAGGATCTCTTCCACAGGCAGGCAACCTGCAAGAATTAAATAGGAAAGCTTTGATTACTTCAAATTCTATGTGTGATTATTCAAACATTACAGAACTCATATTAACACATCAATTGTGACCTGACACAACGTTAACTCTCTTTCACTCTTCACAGCCAATGCCTGACCTGCTGAGTATTTCCAGAATTTTGTGTTAGAATGTTACCTATCTTCTCCAGCCTCATGTCCCACTCCTCAATGCTCCCCTGTGCCTTCTCCCAGCACCAGCTGATAGCTTGTTTCTTACTCACTAGTTTTTGTATTATTCAATCATTATGCTCCTTTCTTTGCGGTTTGACCTTCAATTCTTCAAATTCCTCTCCTGTAAATGTTTTCACTGGAGACAGTGTCCTCTGAAGACTTAGGGTGGCATGATAGCTCAATAGTTAGCACTGCTGCCTCAGCACGAGGGAACCATGTTCGATTCCAGCCTCGGGTGACTGTCTGTGTGGAGGTTGCACATACTCCCCGTGTCTGTGTGGGTTTTCTTCGGGTTCTCTGGTTTCTTTCCAGAAACCAAAGGTTTGCAGGTTAGTGTGGATTGGCCCTGGAAAATTGCCCATTTAGTCCAGGGATGTGCACGCTTGGCATATTAGCATGGGAAATGCAGAGATGGGGTGGGTTTGGGTGCAATGCTTTTTGGAGGGTTGGTGAGGACTTGATGGGCCAAATGGCCTACTTCCATGGTGTAGGGATTCTGCAAAGCGCAAAAGTATTTGTCTCTATTTTCAAATTCCCTAATATTTATTGTCAACATGTGCTCCTGATTTTTCGTTCTCTTGAGCATGTAAAAAGACCACAGAAGATGTTGAAGCATTTGAAGTGCAAATCATGGCTACGGCATTAATAGAAGGGAATGGAAATAATCAAGTGATAATTAATTGTGTCACAGTAACTAAGAAGAAGAAAACAAATATGAGCTTAATTTAAAATTGGTTGGAAAAATAGATTGAACACAGCTGTTTGATAAAATAGTCACAATTGTAATTTTTTAAAAATCCAGATTACAGAAACTGGCCCTCTTTCAAGTTTAAGATCCCATTTTGCCATGAATGAGAAGGAACATGAGATCAGTAGAAAGCCATTCGGTCTGTTGAATGTTTGTAATAGTTCAATGAGATTTTGGCTGATCTGTAAGCCAATTGGATTCTTCTTCAATAGAGGCATCAGGTCAGATTACACAACTGGTATCTTATGGTTATTTTAACTCCAAGAAGTTGCAACTTCACCATCACATCAGTCGAGAGCAGTAGAAGAGGCAATGGTTGGCAGTCCAATTTTTATTAGCTTCCTTGCTCTATAAGGTAGACCAGATCTATTTATCATGCTTGAGGAAGGTTTCGGACATCATATCTTTCCCCCGACCCATCCTTTCAGAACTGAGGAAGATCACCAGAACTGAAAAATTAACTTTGATTTTCCTTCAAAGTTGTTGCCTGATCTGCTGAGCTAATCCAGTAACTTCTATCTTTGTTTCTGAATTATAGCACCCGCAATTCTTTCAGTTTTTACTTAGGAAGGATACATTGGCCTTGAGGGGAGTACAATGCAGGTTTACAAGAATGGTACCTAGTCTTCAGGGGTGACGTTATGAGGACAGATTACACAAACTAGGCCAGTTTTCTCGAGACTTTAGAAGGTGAAGGGGTGATCTGATTGCAGTCCTCAAAATATTAACAGGAAAAGACAAGGTAGATAAAGATAAACTATTCCCATTAGTTGGGGATTCGACAGCCAGGGGGCATTGTCTGAGAATTAGGGCCAGATTATTCAGGAGAGATGTTAGGGAGCACTTCTACACACAAAGGGTGGGAGATGTTTGGAACTCTCTTCCACAAATGACACTGGATGTCGGATCAGTTGTTAATTTTAATTCTGAGGTAGATAATTTTCTATGAAACGAAGATATTAAGGGATGTCGGCCAAAGACGGGTACATGGAGTTAGGCCACAGATCAGCCATGATCTCATTGCATGAAGGAATAAATGAATGGCCTACTCTGGTCCAATGTTCCTCTCGCATCCTGCATTGCACCTCACCATCAGTAAGAGATGGCAATCACACAATATCCTCAAGGGAATATCTACAAATGGGGGAACAGGGAAAGCAACTCACTTATTCCCTTAACTTTGGATTTTATAGATAGTAATTGATTCAGAGAAAACCACCTCACTTTAAAATATAATCTCCAAGTCATGAAAGGCACCAATAGGATACGATGGTGAAGTGACATAGAAGTGGATAATCAGCCATGAATTGATTGAACAGTGGAACAGATTTCAGAGGCTGAATGGTCTAACTTCTGCTCCTAACATTTGTTTCTGTTATTGCTGTAATTATTTTTTTTATTCAATTTTATTAAGTTGGGATGTCGAAGGCTAGTATTTATTATGGATTAGTGGTGCTGGAAGAGCACAGCAGTTCAGGCAGCATCCAAGGAGCTTCGAAATCAACGTTTCGGTCAAAAGCCCTTCATCAGGAATAAAGGTAGAGAGCCTGAAGCGTGGAGAGATAAGCTAGACGAGGGTGGGGGTGGGGAGAAAGTAGCATAGAGCACAATGGGTGAGTGGGGAAGGGGATGAAGGTGATAGGTCAGGGAGGAGAGGGTGGAGTGGATAGGTGGAAAAGGAGATAGGCAGGTAGGACAAGTCCGGACAAGTCATGGGGAATTTGTCCAGCTGGAAATTTGCAACTAGGGTGAGGTGGGGAAAGGGGAAATGAGGAAACTGTTGAAGTCCACATTGATGCCCTGGGGTTGAAGAGTTCCAAGGCGGAAGATGAGGCATTCTTCCTCCAGGCGTCTGGTGGTGAGGGAGCGGCGGTGAAGGAGGCCCAGGACCTCCATGTCCTCGGCAGAGTGGGAGGGGGAGTTGAAATGTTGGGCCACGGGGCGGTGTGGTTGACTGGTGTGGGTGTCCTGGAGATGTTCCCTCAAGCGCTCTGCTAGGAGGTGCCCAGTCTCCCCAATGTAGAGGAGACCGCATCGGGAGCAAAGGATACAATAAATGATATTAGTGGATGTGCAAGTAAAACTTTGATGGATGTGGAAGGCTCCTTTAGAGCCTTGGATAGAGGTGAGGGAGGAGGTGTGGGCAAAGGTTTCACAGTCCCTGCAGTGGCCGGGGAAAGTGCCAGGATGGGAGGGTGGGTCGTAGGGGGGCGCGGACCTGACCAGGGCTGACCTTAAGATGTTTTATGGTTGTGGTTTTGAGAAGGGAAATTGCGGTCTCTAAAGAAGGAGGCTATCAGGTGTGTTCTGTGGTGGAACTGGTCCTCCTGGGAGCATATCCGGCGGAGGCGGAGGAATTGGGAATACGGGATGGCATTGTTGCAGGAGGTAGGGTGGGAAGAGGTGTAATCCAGGTAGCTGTGGGAGTTGGTGGGTTGTAAAAAATGTCAGTGTCAAGTTGGTCGTCATTAATGGAGATGGAGATGTCCAGGAAGGGTAGGGAGGTGTCAGAGATGGTCCAGGTAAATTTAAAGTCAGGGTGGAATGTGTTGGCGAAATTGATGAATTGCTCAACCTCCTTGCGGGAGCACAAGGTGGCGCCAATGCAGTCATCAATGTAGCGGAGGAAGAGGTGGGGAGTGGTGCCAGTGTAATTACGGAAGATCAACTGCCTGTCTATCCCCCTCCCCCACTCCAACCTCTCACCCTCACAACACGCAGCCCTCCAATCACTCTGCTCCAATTCCAACCTCACCATCAAGCCAGCGGATAAAGGGGGCGCAGTGGTAGTCTGGCGCACTGACCTCTACACTGCTGAAGCCAAACGCCAACTCGAGGACACCTCTTCCTACTGACCCCTCGACCATGACACCACCCCCCATCACCAAACCATCATTTCCCAGACCATACAGAACCTCATCACCTCAGGAGATCTCCCACCCACAGCTTCCAACCTCATAGTCCGGGAACCCCGCACTGCCCGGTTCTACCTCCTTCCCAAGATCCACAAGCCTGACCACCCTGGCCGACCCATTGTCTCAGCATGCTCCTGCCCCACTGAACTCATCTCTACCTACCTCGACACCGTCCTATTCCCCCTAGTCCAGGAACTCCCCACATAAGTTCAAGACACCACCCACGCCCTCCACCTCCTCCAAGACTTCCGTTTTCCTGGCCCCCAGCGCCTCATCTTCACCATGGATATCCAATCCCTCTACACCTCCATCCGACATGACCAGGCCCTCCAAGCCCTCCGTTTTTTCCTCTCCAGACGTCACCAACTGACACTCTCATTCGTTTGGCCGAACTGGTCCTCACCCTTAACAATTTCTCCTTTGAATCCTCCCACTTCCTCCAGACCAAAGGGGTAGCCATGGGCACACGTATGGGCCCCAGCAATGCCTGTCTCTTTGTTGGCTACGTAGAACAGTTGATCTCCCGTAATTACACCGGCACCACTCCCACCTCTTCCTCCGCTACATTGATGACTGCATTGGCGCCACCTCGTGCTCCCGCAAGGAGGTTGAGCAATTCATCAACTTCACCAACACATTCCACCCTGACCTTAAATTTACCTGGACCATCTCCGACACCTGGCTCCCCTTCCTGGACCTCTCCATCTCCATCAGTGACGACAGACTTGACACTGACATTTTTTACAAACCCACCGACTCCCACAACTACCTGGATTACACCTCTTCCCACCATACCTCTTGCAAAAATGCCATCCC
>NC_057738.1:41791435-41803605 GCF_004010195.1 Chiloscyllium plagiosum
GAGATGAAGGTGATAGGTCAGGGGGGAGAGGGTGGAGTGGATAGGTGGAAAAGGAGCTGGGCAGGTTGGACAAGTCCGGACAGGTCAGGGGATGGAGTTTCTGGAGGTTAGAAGCTAGGATGAGGTGGGGGAAGGGGAAATGAGGAAGCTGTTAAAATCCACGTTGTTGCCCTGGGGTTGAAGTGTTCCGAGGCGGAAGATGAGGCGTTCTTCCTCCAGGTGTCTGGTGGTGAGGGAGCGGCGGTGGAGGAGGCCCAGGACCTCCATATCCTCGGCAGAGTGGGAGGGGGAGTTGAAATGTTGGGCCACTGGGCGATTTGGTTGATTGGTGCGGGTGTCTCGGAGATGTTCCCTAAAGCGCTCTGCTAGGAGGCGTCCAGTCTCCCCAATGTAGAGGAGACCGCATCGGGAGCAACGGATACAATAGATGATATTAGTGGATGTGCAGGTAAAACTTTGATGGATGTGGAAAGCTCCTTTGGGGCCTTGGATGGAGGTGAGGGAGGAGGTGTGGGCGCAGGTTTTACAGTTCCTGCGGTGGCAGGGGAAAGTGCCAGGATGGGAGGGTGGGTCGTAGGGGGGCGTGGACCTGACCAGGTAGTCACGGAGGGAACCTCTCTGGCTTAATAGCCTAATGATACTACCATGAGGCCATCACCTCATTTACCTCTGCTTCCTGTCTCGATTCCTGATGAAGGGCTTTTGCCCGAAACATTGATTTTCTTACTCCTGCATAGATGCTGCCTGAACTGCTGTGCTCTTCCAACACCACTAATCCAGAATCTGGTTTCCAGCATCTGCAGTCCTCACTTTTGCCTGAGGCCATCACCTCCCCATGGGTTAATGAATATGTAAATATAACACCAATATAACAATGCCTTCAGTAGTCATGTGATAGAGACTCTGCTCAAAGTGGGTTTCCTCCGGGTGCTCTGGTTTCCTCCCACAGTCCAAAGATGTGCAGGTCAGGTGAATTGGCCATGCTAAATTGCCCGTAGTGTTAGGTAAGGGGTAAATGGAGGGGTATGGGTGGGTTATGCTTCGGCGGGTCGGTGTGGACTTGTTGGGCTGAAGGGCCTGTTTCCACACTGTAATGTAAATCTAATCTAATTTGGCCTGAACTGATATGAACACATGCAAATACATTTATCCAACAGCCCTGTTGAAAAATCAGCCAAACCAAATCTTTCCTTCTTGCTCGAATTTTCCCCAGCATCTGCAGTCCTCATTGTCTCCTAGTTTGTTGAGAATCAGGCTGCCCACAAAATTACAATGGCAAACAACAAACACCTAGTGTTCGATTGGTTCCATTTGATTAATGTTGATCAGATTTTGCCCTGGAACTTGATAATGGAGATAATGCTGCTCTCTTTGCAGGGCTCTTGGGGCCTGAATGAACAAAGCAACTAACTTGAAATCTGATTCATTGGTCACCTTTTGGAACTGTGGAGTGACTGAAGCAAAGAGTAAGGAGGAGATGCACACTCACGCTGATGAAAGGTCACGATGTGAATCATTAACTTTGTTTCTTTCTTCATGGATGCTGCCAGAGTTGTAGAGTATTTCCAGCATTCTCTTGTTTTATTTCAGATTTCCAACAGCCACAGTGTTGTTCTTGCATTATACATCAGCAGGGAGATAGTGGACATAGGTTCAAAGAGTCATAGAGTCATACAGCACAAAGAACAGGCCCTTTGGCCTACCACGTAAGTGCTGACCAACAAATACCAAACTGCGTTAATCCCATTTTAAACAGTGCAGTGCTAACGTTACTTGCTTTATCCTCTGGGGAAATAGCTTCAAATCCAATTGTGGCAGCTGATGGAATTTGAATTTAATTCATAAATCTGGTCTCAGTGAGTGATATCAACTTCAATTGTTTGTTGCAACAATCCATCTGGGTCACTAATGTTCTTAAGGGAAAGAAATCTGGTATCCTCACTCAGTCTGGCTCTGTATGACTCCAGACCTACAGCAATGAGATTGACTCCTCACTGCTCTCTGAAATAGAGTCACAAACCACTGAGTTCAAGAGCAATTAGGGATGGGTCAACTCATTCTTGATTTGCCACGGATTCCCACATCCCATGAAAGCAAAAAAAAATTAGATGGATGAATTCAATGTCAAATTCTTAAGTAAAGTGCTGAAGGAATAGGATTTCTTCCTTGCAATAGCTAAGCTGCATTGACAGAGAGGTTAACTGGCAAAACATTGTTCAAAGGGGTACTGGAGGATTTAATATTTTGTGGTAAGTGTAATCCCCTTTTACTCAGCAAATGCAGCAAGATATTTTCTAATCAACTTACTCAGAGATGCAATAATGGAGTGGGTGGGACTTGGAGCTGGGTCTCCTGACTCAAAGATAGAGGGTACGAGCACTGCACCACAAGAGATCAGCCAATTAACTAACCTAATGTCATCCAATGCATTTCACCTGATAAGGTAGGAAGCAAGATGCCATTTTTGTGCAGCTAAGAGCAGAATGGCATAAAATATTATAGAATCCATACAATGTGGGAGCAGGCCATTTGGCCCATCAAGCCCACACCAAGTCTCTGAAGAGCATCCCACCCAGACCCAAACACTACTCTATCCTGGTAATCCTGCATTTCCCACAGCTAATCCACCTGACTTGCACATCTCTGGACACCATGGGGTAATTTAAAATGGCCAATCCACCTAACCTGCACACCTTTGAACTATGGGAGGAAACCAGACCACCCGGAGGAAACTCACACAGACACGAGGAGAATATGCAAACTCCACACAGACAGTCGCCTGAGGCTGGTATCGAACCTGGGTCCCTGGTGCTGTGAGGCATAGTGTTTCTATATCATGAATAATTTCTCAATTTCCACATCTACTTTCTCACCTGCCCCTTGCCTGAAGTTTGTGGAGTTTTCATGTACATATACCAGTTTGTGACATCAGCCTCCATTTTATTTTAAGAGCAATTTCTAGGATGAAGTACTTGGTAGTCAGCAGCTCTCAATTGTGTGGAGTAGGACTGCTACACTGAGGAAACTCTTCGATTATTTGTATTGCATTTATTTTGATTGTAAATGTATTTTTCCCTTTATCCTCTTCATACTTTATCCAGAACCCCAAGAAAAAGTGAAATGATTAGAAATGTTCTGGGTATCCAGATGATGCAAAGAAAGGGGGAGGAGGGTAGGTAGTGTTGAGGAAATGGGGAGGCTACAGAAAGACTTGGACACTTTAGGAGAGTGGACAAAGGATGGGCAGATAGAATGCAATGTGGGGAAGTGTAAGGTTATGCAATTTGGTAGGAAGAGTAGAGGCGTAGACTATTTTCTAAATGGGAAAGGCTTCGGAAACCTAAAGCACAAAGGGACTTGCAATCCTAATCCCAGGATTCTCTTCAGGTTAACATGCGGGTTCAGTTGGCAGTTAGGAAGGCAAATGTAATGTTAGCATTAATTTCGAGAGGGCTCGAATATAAGAACAGAGACGTATGGCTGACATTATGTAAGGTCTGGTCAGACCACATTGGGAATATTATAAGTAATTTTGGGTCCTGTATCTAATGACGGATGTGCTGGTGTTGGAAGGGGTCCAGAGGGGATTTATTCGAATAATCACAGGTATGAAGCATTTGTCATGTGAAGAGTGATTGAGGAGGTTGGGTCTGTACTCCATGAAGTTTAGAAGGATGAGAGGGGAATCTGATTGAAATTTACTGAATACTGACAGGCCTGGATAGAGTGGATATGGAAATGATATAGATATTAGTAGGAGAGACTAGGACCTGAAGGTACGCTCTCGGAATGAAAGGATAGCCCTTGAGAACTGAGATATTGAGGAATTTCTTCAGCCAGAGGGTGGTAACTCTGTGGAATTCATTGCTGCAGAAAACTGTGGAAACCAAGTCACTGTGGAAACTAAGACAGAGATAGATAGGTTCTTGATTAGTAAGGGGGTCAAGGGTTACAGAGAGAAGGTAGGAGATTGGGGTTGAGAAATGTATCAACCGTGATCGGATGGCAGAACAGTGTCAAAGAAGCAAATGGCCGAATCCTGCTCCGAAATCTTACAGTCAGTGAAGAAAAGGGGGTTTTGAAATCTTGTACATGGGTACAAGTTAAAGTATAAAGCCAACATTATAAACTCAAACATTTTGCATCTCCAGTGAGGAGGGACATGAGCAATTGAATGTTGTCACAGAGTAAGTAAATAAATCTTCATGAGAGGAGACACACTGTTGAGTACATGCAGAGGTTTATTAAGCTCATAACAACATAGAGAGCAGTCTCCATGCTATGTCTCTTCTGGAACATACGTACAGATGGATTAGAAAGGGAGAGAGAAACAACAGCTAGTCCATTAATCCATTCTGCCTGGACATACCACAGCTTAATGTGACATAATTGTCCTGGGACTGGTTTAAAAAAAAAACAAACATTTCTGAACAATTCAGGAATACAAAGCATTTAGTATTTTTTTTAACCCTGTGACCCTTGATAAAGCTAGAGATTCAGATAATTTATTTAATATCCTAGCTACCCTGACACAGAAATTATCCACTTTCAAGAGTTAATCAGTTTGCTCCTGAGCTCAGAAAATGAACCTTGACAATATTATTTGGCTGCAAAGCTATCATTCCTAATGACAATAATAGCAAATCATTTATTCATTATGAACAATTAAACTATTATGGAACTCAACACTGAAATTTCATTTAGAGCTACACTTTCATACATGGATCATCTGTCAGAACAGTTTTTAGGCTCAGCTTTTGGTGCACTACAACAATCAGCTGTAGAATTAACTTGAATGTATTGGGAGGCGTGAACACAGCTGGAGTGCATCTGGGTTCCACAGTATGAGCCAGCACACACCAGCTGATCCCTGGACCCAAAAAGAGAGATTCTGACAGATTTTCCTCAGATGAACAGGTAAATTGAATAGAATCACCACCTGAATGCACATTAACTGCATTTAATGGGCAAAACTCCACAGGTACAAGGGAACATGTACAGAGTTAGTTGCCTTGTTCTAATGCAGTTGGAGCATAACATATGGCCAAATTTGTGCATGTGATTAGGTTAGATTCCCTACAGTATGGAAACAGGCCCTTCGGCCCAACAGGTCCATACCTGCACTCTGCAGAGTAACCCACCCAGACCCATTCTCCTACCCTATATTTACCCTTAATTTGGCAATTTAGTATGGCCAATTCACCTGACCTGCACATCTCTGGATTGTGGGAGGAAACTGGAGGAAACCCACAAGACACAAGGAGAAAGTACACACCCCACACAGACAGTCACCCGAGGTGGGAATCGAACCCGGGTCCCTGGTGCTGTGAGGCAGTAGTGCTAACCACTGAGCCACCATGCCACCCCAATGTGTTTCTCTAATTCTTGGGACCCTGTGAAGACAAAGCTCACATTCAGAAAACTCTCCATTGTGTTGTGGGGCGCTTTCACTCCGAGAAATGGGAGGTACTTCAAACAGATCTAGTTATACAAGATTGGTCATGCCAGAGGCACTGTGGGCCATCAACAGCAGCAGGATCATATTCCAATACAATCTGTAATTCCAATGGCCTGGCACATCCACCCCACGCCCCCAATACACAATTACCAACAAGCCAAGACATCAACCCTAGTTCAATTAAGAGTATGCAGGAGGACATACCAGGAGCAGTACCAGGTACACCTGAAAATAAGGTGTCAGCCTGGTGAAGCTACCAACAGGGAGGACGTATGTGTTAAACAGCATAAACAGCAAGTGATTGACCGAGTTAAGTGATCCCACAACCAGATCTAAGCTCTGTAGTCCTGCCACATTTCCACATCTAGACAGGAATGGCGGTGGACAATTAAACAACTCATTGGAGGAGGAGGAAGAAGCTCCATGAAGACCTCCATCTTCAATGATGGAAGAGCTGAACACATCAGTGTTCAGATAAGGCTGAAATATTTGCAACAATGTTTAGCCAGAAATGACAAGTGAATGATTTATCTCAGCCTCTTCCAGAGATCTCCAGCATCAGAGATACCAGTCTTCAGCCAATTCAAATCACTCCATATAATATCATTGAATACTGCAAAGGCTAATGTACCTGTCAACATTAGGCAATGGTACTGAAGACACGTGTGCTCCAGAACTTGCCGCTCCTCTCGCCAAACTCTTCCAGTTCAGCTACAACACTGGCACCTACCAAGCAATGTGAAAAAATGACCAAGCAACGTCTTTGAACAAAATACTGGCTAAATCCAACCTGGTCAATTACTAACCCATCGGTCTATTCTCAGTCTTGAGTAATATGATGGAAGATGTTATTATGAATACGAGGAAGCAAGATTTGCTTAGCAATAGCCCACTCGCTGATTAGATTAGATTAGAATAGATTCCCTACCATGTAGAAACAATCCCTACATCCCAACCAGTCCACGACTCTCCAAAGAGTAACCCACCCAGACCCATTTCTCTCTGACTAATGCACCGAGCACTATGGGCAATTTAGCATGGCCAATTCACCTGACCTGCACATCTTTGGACTGTGGGAGGAAACCGGAGCACCTGAAGGAAACCCATGCAAACACGGGGAGAATATGCAAATTCCACACAGACAGTCGCCGAGGCTGGTATCGAACCTGGGACCCTGGTGCTGTGAAGCTCGGTTTGGGTTCAGACATCATTACAACCATGGTTCAAGCGTGGGCAAATGACCTGACTTCAAGAGGTTAGACATAACATCAAGGATACATTTGACCAAGAACCCTGGCAAAACTGGAGTCAATGGAAACATGGAGAAATATTTCTGCTGGTTGGAGTCATACATGGCACAAAGAAAGATGGTTGTGATTGATGGATGTCAGCTATGTTGGCTTCAGGAGTTCTCTGCAGGAGTTCCTCAGGTAGTCCACCTTCAGCTCTCATATCAGTGACCTTTCCTCCATCAGAAAGTCAGACATGGAGATGTTTGCTGATGTTTGCACAATGTTCAGCACCATTCACAGCTCCTCAGACACTGAAGTAGTACGTGTGCAAATTCAGCAAGACCAGGAGAAAATCCAGGCTTGGGGATGATAACTGCCACACAAATGCCAGGCAATGACAATGTCCTGTAAGAGAGAATCTAAATACTATAGCTACAAGAGCAAGTCAGAGGCTAATAGTACTCACCTCCTGACTCCCCCAGGCCTATCCACCATCTACAAGGCAGAGATCAAACATATCATGGAATACTCCCCAGGTGTATGGATGAGTGCAGCTCCAACATCTGTCAAGAAGTTTGACACCATCCTGGATAAAGCAATTCCTTCGCACCACATCCATAAACACCCACTCATTCCTGTGTTAATGCAGCAATAGTATATACTATCTAGAAGATGAACTGCAGAAATTCACTAAGGCTTCTTAAACAGCACCTTCCAAACTCAAAACCACTGCCTTCCAGAAGGCCAAGGGCAGCAGGTACTTATTGGAAATCTATTGGCATTTATTCAGTGTTGCTGAGTCAAAATCCTGGAATTCCCTTCCTAACAGCATTGTGGGTCTACCTTTAGCACAGGACGGCAGTGGTTCAAGAAGACAGCTCATCGCCACCTCTTCAAAGGCAACTAAGGGCAGGAAATAAATGCTGGCTCAGCCAGTGACACCCACATCCCAGTGGAGAAGATCCCAGTAAATCCTGGACTATTCCCAGGAGTAAATTTAAAAAATCCTTCTTTAGAGTCTCTTGTTTTCTTTGTCACTTCACTCACAGACAGAGTTGCTCTTTGTTTGCAGGGTTTTGGATAATTGCACACAGACCCGCAACAAACTGCAAATCGATCAATATGAAGCTTATTATTAGGTAGTTTACACATAACTCAAAGAGGCCTGGTGCCACTCTATCGCAAAGTATCCAGCTCACTCTTCCAAAGGATAACATGTAACTAAAATATAGAGCACTCAGTCTGAATTGATCTTTAAATCAGAGCATTCTTTTTGTAATATAGCAGGGATCAACTTCCATTTTCCAGTACTTAGACATAATGGGAAATACAAGATGTTGTCTCTTACACAGTTGAGGCCAACTTGTCACGAGATTCAACAGAGGGAATATGGGTCTTCCTTTTGCTTCTCATGGAGTGGTGGTTGTGGAAAGTAGTCATAGAAGAGTCATTGAGTCATAGATTATACAGCACGGAAACACACCTTTTGGTCCAATTCATTCAATGCGACCAGTTATCCGAAATTACTCTAGTCCCATTTGCCAGATTTGGCCCATATCCCTCTAAACGCTTCCTATTTTTGTACCCAATCAGATGCCTTTTAAATGTTGTAATTGAACCAGCCTTGACTGGCAGCTCATTCCATACATGCACCACCCTCTATGTAGAAATGTTGCCCCTCAGGTCCCTTTTAACTCTTTCCCCTCTCACCCTAAACCTATGCCCTCTAGTTCTGGACTCCCCCACACCTGGGAAAAGACCTTGACTATTTACCCTATCATGCCCCTCATGATTGTATAAATCTCTATAAGGTCACCTCTCAGCATCCGACACTCCAGGGAATAGGCCCATTCAGCCTCTCCCTGTAGCTCGAAACCTCCAACCCTGGCAACATCCTGGGTAAATCTTTTCTGAACCTTTCAAGTTTCACGATATTCTTCCTATGGCAGGGAGACCAGAATTGAACACAGTATTCCAACAGTGGTGTTCAGCAGAGCAGAAGGAAGGGCAGGAAGCATGCTTTTCAAGGACACATCCTTGCCTAATATCCATGTCTCCAAAGCCATACCCCCCCCCCCAAGAATTGGATAATTTGTTGCTCTCCTCCACTCACTAGCAGACAGGCCACTGGACTAGCCAGATAGTGCCCTTGCAGGAAGGCAGGCAGTCGGAGAGGCATTGAGCCCTTACGCGAGTGCTCCTTGACCTTTTAAATAGTGTCATAATTGTTGGCAAGATGAGAAAGTCCCCAGTGGATCTTGTCACGCAGTATTTAGTTGGACGGCCAGTGAAAAGAAGATGAGTACCTTCCCAATGAGCCCCAAACTCATCTGCTCCATCCACTTTTCTTTCTTCTTTCTGGCCTTTTTCAATAACTTTTAACCTTATTTACCTTCTGGGGAGAGCTCAGATGACATCGAGGTGTCCAACGGGTTGGAGTGAGGTTTGTTTGATGATGGTGACGGTGGCGGGGGGGGGGGGGGGGGGAGCAAGTGCCCGGTGTGGGGTCCAGCGTCTTCAGTGACGGCTGCATTTCTGAGCATGGCCCAGTGTGGATCTATCATAACGGTGGCGTCGGTGGAGACAAAATGGTGCTAAACAATGATGAATGAAGTTCAGCAGCGGTGGCATGGTGAAGGGACTCAAGGAAGGTTGAATGCTTTGTGCTGGTGATAGTCTCAGTATTGGGCTGGAATAGCCCAGGTCCATGGCTAAGAAGGACTGTAATGTCGAGATTATAACTTTGTTGGGTTCTTTTTCTATTTCATACTTACCATTTTGCACCTAGGTACCTTTGTACCTAAGATGGTGCTACAGAATAGTGAACAGAAAGAATAAAAGAGAAATACAACACAGGAACAGGCCCTTTGGCCCTCCAAGCTTGTGCCGATCATCATACCCTCAGTAAACTAAAAACAAACCTTTCTGCCCTATTCGGTCCAAATCCCTCTATTCCTTCTCTATTCATGTAATCTCTTAAATGTTGCCAATGCGCCTGCTTCCACCACCTCTCCTGGTAGGGTATTCCCAGCTCCTACCTGCTTCCACCACCTCTCCTGGTAGGGTATTCCAGGCTCCTCCCACTCTCTGCATGAAAAACCTCCCTCACACATCTCCCTTAAACTTTCCCCCTCTCACCTTGAACCTATGCCATTTTGTAATTGACACATCAACCCTGGGAAAAAGCCTTTGACTATTCACCCTATCTAAGCAACTCATAATTGTGTAGACCACTACCAGGTCTCCTCTCAGCCGCATCTTTTCAATGAAGACAATCCTAGTCTTTTTCACCTTTCCACACAGTCAATGCACTCGAGACCAAGCAACATCCTGGTGAACCTTCTCTGTACTCTCTCCAAAGCTTCCAGGTCCTTCTGGTAGTGTGGTGACCAAAATTGCACACAATACTCCAAACGCATCTTAACAAGGGTTTTATGTCGCTGCAACATGTACAGGAAGTTCCCAGGTTACAAACGAGTTCCATTTTTCCCCGCTGTTCATAAGCTGAATTAGTATGGAGGTCAGAACAGATATGGGTGAATTAATTCGTCCGTTCGTTCAGATGAAACAATATGCGTAACTCAGAGTTTTAAAAATGAGAAGCCGGAGGTTGGTTTCTAAGTTCGGGACATTCATACGTCAGATGTTCATATCCCAGGGACTTTCCATACTCCATGCCCCAGTTGATGAAGGGACGTGTGACTGCCCAATTTTCACTGTACTCCAGTATCCCTGCACTTGAGTACATGTGACAATAAATCTCATTCTAATTCTAATTCTTGCCACCAGTGTCACCATCTCCCAGGATGGGGAAAAGTGTGCCCAGTGATTGTGTTCTATCCTGAGAGACCTATATTCCCCACATCTATGGGTTGGAGATGTAAGAATATAGTGACATTGTTTTGGAAGTAGGAATTCTCATTCGGTTTTATGTTACACATGCGCAAATTTTAACAGACTCCAGTGCTGCAGCGAAAGCAAAGCCAGTGAGAACATTATACAGAGCGTATGGTGAAATATTCCTCACTGTTTTACACATCTTGAGTAAAGCAAGATGTATTCCTTCTCCTAGTATTCCAAGACCCACCAGAACACTGAACAGAGAGCAGCTCATAATTATACAGCAACTTTAAGAAAATACAATGCCCGATGCGTTTTCCAGGAGCATCACAAAACAAAATTTAATGCTGAGTCAAGCCATGGGGCCTGAGGAAAAGCGCCCAAACAGACCTTCAAAACTTTACAGAGCACCTTAAAGGATAAAAGAGAAGTGGAGAGTCAGAGGGATTCAGGAAGGAAATTCCAGAGTTCAAAACTTTACTACCATGCCCTGGGTTGAGTGAGTAAAATGATGGATATTTGTGAGACTAGAATGAGAGGAATGCAGATACTTTGGAGGATTGCAAAGAAGTGAATTTAGTGGCTAACCCTTTTTTCCCACAAGCTCTCACTCAGGCTGTACCCGAATGTGTCACAAGTTAATATTCTCATGCTGAACTGGGATTCGAACTTTACTTTTCCTTCACCCCAAGTCTTAAGAGCTCCATCAATGCATTCCATGTCATCAAAATCTGATCAGATATGGAGTGTTGAACTCTGAATCCTATCGCCTGACTTAAATGGATGACTTTCTTGGACTAATATAGTTTTAGAAAGGGACCAGACATTCACTGAAATTGGCCACATGATCATCTGACCACATAGACTGGCCAAGTCTCACTGCAGATTACACAAATGACAACCAGAGCTTAATAAATGAAGAAATAGCCCTCGTCCCATTCTTTGATTGCACCATTATGAAAGTCCCCACATGTTGGAGATGGAACCTCACTTAAAATGTGAACCCTGAAAATATAACTTTCACAAGCAAGCTGCAAATTTAAGCAGCTGCATTTTGTACAACAGTGAAAATGAAACTAAGGAGGCATTACTGAACACAAGCTGAAGACTTCGCCTCTCTCAAGAAGACAGGTGATCTTATAGAGCTTTATAAAATCATGAGGGGCGTGCATAGAGTAAATCGACAAGGTCTTTTCCCTGGGTTGGGAGAGTCCAGAGCTAGAGGGCATAGGTTTAAGGTAAAAGACGAAAGATTGAAAAGGGACCGCAGGGGCAGCTTTTTCACACAGAGGGTGGTACGTGTATGGAATGAGCTGCCACAGGAGTCTGGGACAAATACAACATTTAAAAGGCATCATGATGTGTATATGAATAGGAAGGCTTTATTGGGGAATTGAGTTAAAAACAATGACTGCACATGCTGGAAAACAGATTCTGGATTAATGGTGCTGGAAGAGCACAGCAGTTCAGGCAGCATCCAAGGACCAGCGAAATCGACATTTCGGGCAAAGGCCCTTCATCAGGAATAAAGGCAGAGAGCCTGAAGCATGGAGAGATAAACTAGGGGAGGGGGGGGGTGGGGATAGAGTAGCATAGAGTACAATAGGTCAGTGGGGGAGGAGATGAAGGTGATAGGTCAG
>NC_057738.1:41804591-41805498 GCF_004010195.1 Chiloscyllium plagiosum
ACGTTCGAGACACCACCCACGCCCTCCACCTCCTCCAAGACTTCCGTTTCCCCGGCCCCCAACACCTCATCTTCATCATGGATATCCAATCCCTCTACATCTCCATCCCTCATTTCCGCTTCCCCCGCCTCACCCTATTTCCAAACTTCCAGCTCAGCACTGTCCCCATGACTTGTCTGGACTTGTCCTACCGGCCTATCTTCTTTTCCACCTATCCACTCCACCCTCTCCTCCCTGACCTATCACCTTCATCCCCTCCCCACTCACCTATTGCACTCTATGCTACTTTCTCCCCACCCTCCTCTAGCTTATCTCTTCACGCTTCAAGCTCTCTGCCTGTATTCCTGATGAAGGGTTTTTGCCCGAAACGTCGATTTCGCTGGTCCTTGGATGCTGCCTGAACTACTGTGCTCTTCCAGCACCACTAATCCAGAATTTAGGGGGATATGGGCCAAGAAGTGGCAAACAGGACTAGATTAATTTAGGATATCTGTTCGGCATGGGAGAGTTGAACCGATGGGTCTATTTCCGTGTTTTACATCTCTATTATTGTATAAGACGAAGAAAAAATACCTGGTGATAGCACTGATTGGAAAAAATCATCGGGAGACAAAGAACTGAAATACATACCTACACACAGACACACACAACTCACACACACACAAACACAGACACACAAACACACAGACACACAGATATAGACCCATAAACACAGAGACACACACAACCACATCTGCTATCATATGCACACACATTTGCTATTGCTGATAATTCAAGATTCCAGTAAAAGCTTTACTGTGCGCATGTGTGTGTGTTTGTGTAGTTGAAACTTTATTGCTGGAACAGCACAGCAGGTCAGGCAGCATCCAGGGAACAGGAGATTCGACGTTTCGGGCACAGGCCCTTC
>NC_057738.1:41805525-41829288 GCF_004010195.1 Chiloscyllium plagiosum
CTGACCTGCTGTGCTGTTCCAGCAATAAAGTTTCAACTTTGATCTCCAGCATCTGCAGACCTCACTTTCTCCTGTGTGTTTGTGTATGCATGTGTGCACGTGTGTAGCTGCTAAGAAAATGTCTCTTTCTTCCACTCAAGAAAACTTTAGAATGGTCTACTGCTTGTTTCTCATTAAAACATTTTAATTGGAGACAGGAAAACCTTTGTGCGGTTCTGCCTTTATCTGATGTGAACCAACATGGACTTTCCTGCAGAAGCCACTAAAGATGATGGTTAATTTTAATCCCCTCCCGAATCCAACTTTGTTGAAGTGAACCGTAGCATCTATCACTTCCCTGGAGTGAGATGAGCTATCTCAATGCACATTTGTGAGATACATGGTGGGTATTTTTGATAACAATGTATACAGAGCACCTCTATCCTAGGGCCATGTTCACAATTCCTTTGATAACCATTACAAATAGACAAAACCAGAAAGCATGTCATCACAAGCCAATATTAGAGCCAAATGTGGAAAAGATATATTCTAATGAATGTCTGAAAGGATGAGTAAGAGGAATAGGGAGGGCATTTGAAAGGCTCGGACCCAGGAGACTGAAGCACTGCCGCCAATAGTAGAATGAATAATATTAGAGATGCTCAAGATCCAGGGAATATTCATTCATCACTGAGTCACATGGGACTGCTTCATGTACTGTGCACATCCTCCCAGTATCAAAATCTTTGTTTTCTGACACTTGAGCTTTAAATGAGCTCGGTATCTTGGGAAAAGGCATCTCAATGATTGTTGAACAAGGTGAATACATCATCATCGATTGGATTTTTTTTTGTTGTGTTTACAAGATTCAACTCAATGACACCCAAAACCAAGCTGGATCGAAACATAATGCGCAATACCACTGCCTGCCAATAAATTATGTCATGGTGGTTTCCTGTGTTATCTGAACCTCGATGTGTGCTTGCCCTTCCAAGTCTGTTAAGGTTAGTGCTGTATTTTCCCTTTTGTGTTTTCAGATCCATTGCTTTCCTTTCATTTGCACTTGGCAAAAAGACTTCAGCAGAGTGGTGGTATCAAAGTAAATATGCAGGGAGACTCGGCACAATGCAGCTTTAAGTATTAAACTGCAAAACACGTCAGTGTTGTAATGTATGACATGTGGAGGGAGATGGGCTTAAGCAAGTAGCACAGCTGCATGGATTAGACAACAGATGTCTCAGACACAGACAGAATACTAGATAACTCCCTAAAGTCATAGAAATGAAACAATAGCTATGGGGCAAGTGATATGATTCCGAGTTTTGTATACACCAGACAGCTAACAAATGTTGGCCTGCTGGCTGTTGATCAGAAATCAGTGCAAAAGCTTGAATTAAGCAAGAAACCAGTCCAAATTGTCATCATTATCGAGAGTGAACAAATTCCACCAGGAGACAAGTGGAATTCAGACAGATGTATGCTTCACTTTATGGAACATCCACATAAACTCTGACCAAACTTCAATATCAATCTTTGCTCTGTGCATTCAGAATCTTAGGTTGCATTGTTGGAATCAGTTACCATTTTGGTTATTCTTATTTTGTGAAGCTCTTCCCCACTGCCTGGTGAAGGTTGGCTCAACTGAAGCACTCAACAGGACGTTGAATGATTATTTAAATAGGAACAAAATTCAAGGTCATTGTGAAGAGACAGAAGAATGATATTGAGTTATAATGCTCATTCAAAGAGCTTGAACAGATGTAATGGCCAAAGTACCCCTTCTGTAGCACAGCATTTCTGTGATTTTGCATGAACCTTTCACTGGACAAGCCATCTATCATCAATTTCTGTTTAACCATGTTAACACGACCACTGCATTTCCTTTCATGTTAAAATACCCCAGTGGAGTATAGAATTGTTTGGTACTGAAGCAAAGATGGGGACATTAAAGGGACAGGTCCAGAAGCATAATGCTTGCAGAAAATGCTTTCAAGAAAGCAGAGTTAAGAAGTGGCTACAGGGAGGCAAGTCCAACACTTAGAGCTGAGACAATTGTGTCTAACAATGCAGTTTGAGACAAGACACAAAGGGACAGCGAACCATGTATGAGGCCAGAATTAGAGCGGAGTGGGATTGGAAAATATGACTGATACGACTACAAATGAAGCTTCAAATGGATTAGAATACGAAAGTGACAATTCTGCATTGATGGTGACAGACCTGAATTGAAGAAAAATTGCCGGAATATAGGTGGGGTGGAGGGATTTGGTTCCTTTGTTAGCATAATGGTTCAAGCATTTATTTAAAAAGAAAGTTTTTTTTGATATTTTGGTAAACACAGCTGGTCCTTTTTTTTCTAAAAGCTGTTCCTTTTCTCGAGTACACTGTGTCCTTGGTTTTTTTCAGAGGGGTCGTAAACAGGCCAGGCTCCGATCAGTCTGGTTTGGTGCAGAGATCAAAAGGATTTCGAGAGGCCTTTTGTTTATATGTAAGCAGATGAGACTTCAGGCCAAAGTGGTCATGTTTTAGAAATGACCTGTATAATGGAAGGGGAGTGGTCAGCTCTCTAGTTGAATAGTTAACCCGAGAACTATTGGGAGTTCAACAGTGAGCTGTGTGGAAACTCTCTCTCTCTCCTCCTGCCCTTCTAACTTCAATATGTAAACATCTGTTGCATTGATTTTTCTGTGTTTAAGGGGGTTTCCTTATAGGGGCTGTTGGGTACATTCAGAAACAGCATAATTAAGTTTAGTTTTGATAGATTGAGTTGTGTAGGGGTTCTTTATTCTGTTCCTTGTGTTTCATTATGTAATTTTGTGAATAAATTTTTTCGTCTCTTTTAAAATCTGGTTGTTGACCTTGTTAACTTACTCTGAGTAATGTTCACTGTGCACTTACTGAAACAAATTGCAAAGTTATGGTCTGGGTTGCCTGCTCAAGGATGTGGTGAGTGATCTGGCCTATTCCATAACAGATTGGGGGCTCTTTGCAGGATTTTAAACAGTGAGTGGTAGGTGCGAGTGTCTTTATTTTGGGCGTTGGTTTGGTTGGGGAGACAAAACTTGGGATAATAATGGCTCTTTCAGTCACCAAAACATTTCTAGAAGTGGATGCAGTGACTTTGGAAGTTTTGCAAAAAGGTTGCAGGAATTAGCAGAGAAGCTGGAATTGGAACTGCCTGCTTCTGTGAGGAAAGGAGAGATTATCACGTCAGTAGCTCAGCATTTAAACTTGCCGGAGAAACCATCAGAATCTATAGAGATGGCAAGGATTCAATTGCAAATGAAGCAGCTTGAGTTAGAGGCGAGAGATAAGGAAAGGGGCAGCAGAAATGAAACAGTTTGAGTTACCAATAAAAGCAGAAGAGAGGGAAAAAGAGAGAGCAGAGAAAGAAAAAGGGAGCTTTTGAACTTCAGAAACTGACACTTAAAAAGGAAAGTCAGCTTAAAAAGCTGGAGATAAAGGCTGAGAGTCGGCTCAGTGAGGAAGTAGTGCAAACTCATGTGGAAGAGCAGAGAGTTAAAACAGCAAGGTTAGCAGCTAAAGGGGCTGATGATTATGAGCTGGTCCATGAAACATGGTTTGGCTTCCAGAATCCATTTCAGTCCATGAGGGATAGAAACTGGGGCAAAGAGAAATCCTCACGTGGAAAGAGAAAGGTGGATCTCAGTAAAGATCATAAGGATAACTTACCACAGGGTAAAAAAGAAACCATTGAGGGGACAAAGAAGTTAAAAAACTCCAGTGTTTTCATTGTCATAAAGTGGGCCACACAAAATTGGCGGGCTACGAGAAAGCCAGATGTAGGAAAACTGGGCAAGTTTTGGAGTTTTTTTGGACTAGTAACAAAAAGCACAAGGGAAGTTAGACACTGCCTCAGAGTGTGCAAGATGTTCAGAGGTTGGTTAAGGAGGAGGTGCCAGATCTGCTGAAAAAAATATACATGCAAGGATAGAATTTATTCACATAGGCCAGGAGGTTACAATATTATAGGACACAGTCTGTAATGCTGAAGGATGAGGAGATATGTACTCCTGAGGGACTATTGCCAGAAAAGGTGCTGGTAACAAGAATTCATGGGGAGACAAAAAGTGCTCAATTATGTAAAGTTAGGCTAGAGAGTCCAGAGAAGAGTTGCATATGAGCTGCCACTTGGAAGTCATTTTGGGGTGAGGAAGACACGAGTCAAAATACAAAGACATTTTTACAGGCCTGGACTACACAAAGATGTAGTTGAGTTTTGCCAGGCATGTCACACATGTCAGCTAATCGGTAAACCACAGGCAGTAATAAAATCTGCACCTTTAATATCTATTCCAGCATTTGAGGAACTTTTCACAAGAGTCTTGGTTGTTTGCGTATATGCCCTCCTTCAAAAAAAAAGTGGGAATAAGTATTTATTCACAATAATGGATGTGTCGACTAGATTTCCAAAGGCAATCCTAATATGCAACGTTACAGTTAAAAGGGTTGCAGAAGAATTACTTAATTTTTTTACGAGATATGGACTGCCAATTGAGATCCAGTCGTTACAAAGACTGATGCATATTATCCCACTGTTGCAAATATAAGTTAACCACCTCTTCCACAAAGTATCCAACAATCACAGGACAGATGAGGCATTACTAGATGCAGAATAAAGTGTCAGTAGATTACATAGTTTCTTGGGTCAAGCATTGCTGTTGGTATGATACGATCTAATATTCCCTGTACACTAAACCATGTAACATACACTGTGAAGATTGGACTTTTGTTACGACAGATTTCCCTTAAGGATTAAATGGTGATATCAGAAGTTTGGTTGTCAAGAGGTTATTACAATTTTATATATAGTTTCATCTCATTATTAGTCAGAATGGAGACAGTTCCATACCACTTCCAATTCTCCTCTCCCTTCACTGAGAAACTGGACAGTGCTAATTCCCAACATGAAAGTCCGAATGATTGCCTGGCAGCAGCAGATTGTCGGTTGCTTGTCTGGGCTAACATCCACCTTCACCCCGCAACATCCTTCCATGCTCCCTGGACACCGTCCTGTTCTTCATTTCATTCCCCCCCACCTCCACTTCCAACCCCTCCAAGTTGACAAACCAGCAGCTTCATCACATCAACCAGCAGCCCGTTCTCCAACTCACACCCCACTTCAATTTTTCAGGACTTCATTCAGAGCCACCTATGAGTTGCATGGTTCTGACCGGTCAAAATACACACAGCTCATTCCACCAGAAAGAATACCATCTTATGGCTCTTAGCTCCACTCAAGCACTCACATATTTTTGCACTCAGTTGAAGGCTGCCAAATGTCTCATTAACCCAGCTGGTTCACTAATTTCCTCTAGGGAAGGAAATCTGCTGTCCTTTTCCGGTCTGACCCAGATGTGATTCCAGCCACACTGCAATGTGGTTAATTGCCCACTTGGTGATTAGAGATGGGGAATAAATGATTTCCCATAAATGATTGAATAAAATCAAGAATCCCTACAATGAGATAAAGACAGGGGTAGAATTTGGTAGAAGTGGATTTGAGAACCATTTAGTTAGGAGCAGGAAAGGTGGTGAGGTGACCTCAGTGACAGAATGCAGAGAGGATAGATATTTGGAAGGACCAGGTGGGTGAAAAAGTAATAAAGATCACTAAGAATGCCTCTACAATCATGTTAGCTATCTCCTCCAGATGTCTGGGGTGTAGTCCATCCATTGGGTGAATTATCCACCTTCAGACCTTTTAGCTTCCTCAGCATCTTCTCCTTAGTGATGGCCACTGCATTCATCTCTCCCCTCTGATTTTCTCGAAGTGCTGGCATGCTACTGGTGTACTCCACTGTGAAAACTGATGCAAAGTTCTTATCCAGTTCCTCTGCCTTTTCTTTGTTCCCCATTACTACTTTTCCAGCCTCATTTTCTCGTGGTCCAATGTCCACTTTTTCTTCTTTCTTACCTTTTGAAATTGAAAAAAGCTCTTGCAATCCTCTTTTTTTATTAATAGCTAGCTTACTCTCAAACTGCATTTTCTGCCCCTTTATAACTTTTGTTTTGGTTATCTTCTGCTGGTTTTTAAAGGCTTCCCAATCCACTGGTTACCCACTAATCTTCACCAATTACATGCTTTTCGTTTTGCTTTTACATTATGAGTTCACTCGTCAGCCACAGTTGCCTCATCCTCCTGAAGTATATCTATTCTTCCTTGGGATGAATTTCTATAATGTCTCTGAATTACTGCCAGAAACTCCACCATCTTCCCTGTTAGTCTCCCTTTCCCAATTAGCTCTGGCCAGCTCCTTCCTTGTGCCTTTCCTCACTTGTAATACAGTAATGTCTGATTCCAGCTTCTTAAACTGCAGGGTGAATTTTATCATATTATAGTCATAGCCACCTTGGGTTTCCTTCACCTTCAGCTCACTAATCAAGTCTGCCTCATTTCACATCACCAATTCCAGAATTGTCTAATCCTGTGTGGGCTGGACCACAAGCTGCTCCCAAAAGAAACCATCTCATTGACATTCCACAAATTTATTTTCTTGAGATATATTATCAACCTGATTTTCCCAGTCTACCTGTATAATGAAGACCCCCATGACAATTGTAGTAATGTCGTTCTTGCATGCCCTTTTCTGTCTCCTGATTTATTTTCCCACAGCCCGACAACTGCGAGGAGGCCTGTTCACAACTGCCATCAGTATCCTTTGTTCCATTGCAGTTCCTCAATTCTATCCACACAGATTCTATGCCTCCTAATTCCTCATCACTTCTTGCTACCAACTTTTTTTCACTTTTTACTAACCAGACAACCCCACACCTCTGGCCATCTGCCTGTCCTTTGGTTACATGTAAGGTTACAACAACAGGTCAGAAACAACAAATTCAGCAGCAAATAATTCACCACCTGACTCCTCAGTGACTGTCCACTATCTACAATTTGGAACACTTGTTTACATGAATGCATCTCCAACAACATTCAAAAAGCTTGATATCATCCAGGACAAAACAGCTTATTTGTTTGGAACCACAAATACCACGTTTGACATTCATTCCTTCCACTACCAATGTTCTGTAGCAATAGTGTGTACCACCTACAAGGTGCATTAACACATCAGGGTTCCTCTCAGAGCACCTTTCAAACCCATGACCACATCCATCTGGAAGGACAGGGACGGCACATACATAGGAAACCTCCACTTCCAAGTTCCCCTTCAAGCTACTCACCATCCTGACTTGGAAATATAGTGTCACTGTGTTAAAATCCTGAAACTCTCTTCCTAATAGCATTGTGGGCATCTACAATGTAAGGACTGCCATGGTTCAAGAAGGTGACTCGCCACCATTTTCTCCTGGGCAATACTGATGGGCAATAGGCAATAAATGTCAATTTATCCAGCAGTGCCACATCCCGTGAACAAATAAAAACCATACCTGCCTGTTTATGCATACAATGGATTTCGCTAGTGTCAATATATCACACAAATTCTACATTGTCAGTGGCACAGTAATTAAATAATTAATTAATTAGAATTCCAATTAAAACTGACTGCAATTCAAATTGATGTGGGAAGCAATGCATCGAGAAAAGCATTAAAGCATTGTTATTCAAAGTGCGTACAATATGAGATTGAACAGTGTTATAATTACAATCAGGGTTGCCAGTGTTTCAATGTTAATCCAGTCTTTTTTCCTCTTTCATTCCAAATGAAAATACATGAACCCTGTCACTAACCGAACTTCTACATTTCATATTCCAGCAATTTCTCTCTCCTTCCAGTTCACTTTGAGGAAAAGCTCTAAATCTAGAGAAATGTCTCCAAAATGAGCCTCCAAATAACCTCAAGAGACATCTATTAGCAATTAGCCTCTCACTGACCTCAAGAGACTCCAACAATTAGCCTCTAATTGACCTCATGGAAATATCTATTTCAGAATTCGACCTTCTGATCTTAACAGTGTCATCAGGGGATATTAATTCATAAGCACTCAGGTCTTGTAACTTTTATCATCACCAGCACATTTGATTTAACTTCTGCCTTGTAATTTATGTTGAGTTGTTGTAACTATTAATAATTGCCAGCTTTATCACAGTGTATGCTGTTGTCACATGTCATTGCCCACATGTTAGGTTCCTTTACCTTAGTTAATGTGTGAGTATCCCCACAGAGTGGTGCCAGGTTTTGTATTCCTCCCACTTCAAACTTTAGGCCATTCCATAAGGAGACCAAGAGACATTCAACTCACTTGCCAACATGGGTAAAAAGTATTGATTGCCTGACAACAGCAAGGAAAACTAAAATGTTTCTTTTACTCATGCATGAGTAGTGAGTGCCAATTACTGTCCATTCCTAACTGATGGGAACTGTATTGTTGTTATTCATTCATGGGATGGAGGTGTTGCTGACTGGCCCAGCATTTATTGCTGCCTTCTTGAACCGCTGCAGTCCACGTGTTGTAGGTAGACCCACAGTGCTGTTAGGGAGGGACTTCCAGGATTTTGACCCAGGAACAAGTGGCAAAATATATTCCAAGACAAAATGATAAATGACTCAGAGGGTAACTTGGAGGTGGCGCTGTTCCCATGTATCTTCTGTTCTTAGCCTTCTTGATGGTAGTCATCGTGGGTGTGGAAGGTGCTGTCTAATGAACCTTGGTGAGTTTGTGCAGTGCATCTTGCAGTTGGTACATGGTGCTGTGACTGAACATCACTGGTGGAGGGGTGAGTATAGGTAAATGTGGTGCCTAGCAAAGGAGCTACTTTAGCCTGGTTGGTGTCAAGCTTCTTGAGTGTTGCAGGGAAGAAACAGGAGATTGGCACTGGGAAATGATGCTCACATTAAATGCCAATGCATGCAAATAAACTCCTTCTAAACTGTAGTATTTCGGTGAGTCTGTGATGTCTCATTTATTCTGACTCATCGTCATTTTGTCTTGCTTGCTCCTTCACTTGTTAATAACATTAGGCACAGTAAACCTGCATTTAAACACCAACTCATAGGTAAGCATTGTCTGTTGGTTGTGAAGTTACTCTGCCAAGAATGGATTATTATAAAGACTGTGCCAAAGGGAAACATAGGAATTGCTGCCCAGATTGTGCAAATACTCGACAAAGCCAACTTCGCATTCCGTACACATTTTTCTCCAGCGTCAATGTTGGATGATGTGGTGGCATTAAAGTGTGTATTACTGCATTCCTAATCAAAAACATTTCATGATGTGGAAGTGCCGGTATTGGACTGGGGTAGACAAAGTCAGAAGTCACATGACACCAGGTTATAGAGTTAAATCAAATGATAGTGTCAAATATTTGTCCACAGATTACATCAGAAGAGTTTGAAAGGTTTATTTGAAATCACAAGCTTTCGGAACGGTGCTCCTTCACTTCACCTGACAAAGGATCAGCACTCCGAAAGCTTGTGATTTCAAATAAACCTGTTGAAAAGTATTTCAAATTCTTTTGATGTAATCTGTGGACAAATATTTGACATCACCATCTGGCAACTGGCAAATTACAAACCAACATCTCAAAATGTTAACCATTTTGGTGCTTGTGGTATTAGACATAGATACAACATTTACCCATTGTTTCAGATATTGAATGAAAAAGATACTCTAACCCTTCTGTTTCAAAGGAACCAACATGCATCATTCCCATTGTTTTCTTCTGCTTATCCATTGAATGAAAGGAATGTTGGTTGGATCAGTTTTGATTCTGTGAAGCACTTAATTCTTTAATTCCGTCTCTACCTTTGAGAACCAAAAATAATTTATTCTACGTCTTTAATATGGATTATTCTGTGTGCTCATGGTAACGTTTCTCTCGCAACCACTCTCTCAACACTGGTGGAACAGCAACTCTTAAATCTCTGAGGAGACAGCCTTGAACTATACTCTACAAGTGAAATATTTCCACGATTTCTCATTCTCACATTCTTCAGGCCAACTATTTAAAATATAAATTAAGCCTTTTACTGAACATAACTTCCTTGTGATCTTCTTTGCTAATTTAAAACAAAGAATGGTGATGCTGGAAATCAGAAAAATTGCTGGAGAAACTCAGCAGGTCCAGCAACATCTGTGGAGGGAAAGCAATGTTAGATCTGATTTTTCAACATTGATTTGATTGTTATGTCATGTGTTATGAGAAGTAATTCAGCAATAACTCAGTAGCTAGAACTGAATTTGTCTTCACTTGAGATCTCAAAAGATTGTTTCCATTTGGATCATTTGTTTCCCCAGTCATACCTCATACAAACAAATCCAACTCACACACGAATTGTTAAAGTTCTACTTTGCACAAAGGCCTGGGTAGCCCTCCCTTGTTTCGTTCAGTATTACACAGAGTTTGGGTGAAGTCCTCCTCATTCAAACACACATTTTGGACAATTTAATCCGATTTCCTTTCTGGGGTCGTGATCAAATAACGACCAAAATCATTGAGTTGAAAATAGCCGCTTTTATTCAGTAATCACAGCACAAGTTTGAGGTGGCAAGACAATCCCCTAATACAGTTCTTACAAGCACCCCTTTATACACAGTTTTTACGTATATTAAAATTCCATTACAATGGCGTTATGTTGTTTTATCTATCGTACACTAAGGTTGGAAGGGCTTATTTCCAGGGAGACAGGAGATGGGTTAAACCATGGTAAATGCTGGCTGCTATTTCTGATGAGATTAAGACTGTCTGTCTAGTCTGCTTGCATAATTAAGTTAAAAATCGCACAACACCAGGTTATAGTCCAATAGGTTTAATTAGAAACACACTAGCTTTCAGAGCACCGCTCCTTCAGGTGAGAAGCAGCGCTCCGAAAGCTAGTGTGCTTCCAATTAAATCTGTTGGACTATAACCTGGTGTTGTGTGATTTTTAACTTTGTACACCCCAGTCCAACACCAGCATCTCCAAATCATGCATAATTAAGAGGTGTTAGTCCTTTTGACTTTTAAGTTAGTAAATATTAGTAAAAATATTAGGCCTATATGCTCTAAACAAGTTAAAAACTGTACCTATACTTAATAAAAGAATACAGGATATGAAACTGATTACTACAGCTGGCCTCTGAGGTTGGTTTAATGTTTGCCGGTGTGAGTTTCTTTCATTCGTGCAATTTCATGGAAGCGTTGTTTTGTCAGTTAGTTTCTTAAAGGGATAATGGCCCAGTTAAAAGGTATTTAACAGGTACTTAATCTATTCAGGTCCAGGAGAAGGTTGGTAAGGGCTGATTAATATTACAATATTTCGTAGAGACTCAATGGGTAGGGTATTGTTCTGCATGCTACACTTATTCAGAGGTAATCACTGCTTGTAGCATAAGCTGATAAGATGTAAAAATGCAGCAAAATACAGTGAGCTGGTGAGTGAGTTAATGAAGATAACCTATAACATAATATCTCATAACACAATATCTCACATCTTACTACAGGCTAGAATGAAGTGAATATTTCTGCCCGCACATCAGCTGGACTTATTTTTTAAAGTAAATTCAGAGAGTGACAGTACTGCAACAAATTTTAAATATTGCTTCTGTTTTCTGAGAAATTGGTACAGCTCTCTGTTAAAATGTTAATGTCATGTCAAAAGGACCTTGCCTGATAGAGTACTAGGTAACAAATATTACCAATGGCTCACAATCGCAGCTGTGGTCATCTCAGCAGAGAAAGGCTGTCACTCTGTGTTAGAGGCTTAAATTCGCAAGCATAAATATTATATTGGGGAAAAAAAACTTGCCAAGCAATCTGGGTGGTGTGGAGACCTCTCTTGATTGACAGCTACATTTAGTTGCGCATTATGTCATTTTGATCTTCAGTTGTCTGGACTTTTCTCAGTTCAAACTTCAAAACAACAAATAACTGTTGTCTGGTTTTAAGGATTTTTCATGAATCGCCTTCACCAGGAAAACAATGCTGTTCCAATTAGTGTTAGAATCCATATGAAAATGAGAAGAAATTCACTTCTTCGTCACAGCCTCATATCTCAGCGTAAACCTTCAGTCATCAGGTTCTGAAGAAGATAACAGACCCGAAATGTTACCTCTGTTTCTCTGTCTACAGATGCTGCCAGACCTGTTGAGTTTCGCTGGCATTTTCAGCACTTGTTTCTGATACCCAGCATGTGCAGCATTTTACCTTTTTTAATTCATTGGGCCTTCATCTCTCCACCAGCCAGCATCCCTCCATTCCGACCTTTGGTGTTAGAGCCTTCAACCTTCTGGAATTTTCTTCTCTAACAGCTGTTCCTTGATATGTTTCTCCCAAGCTTTGAAAGTCAATCACAATACTGTCCTATTTGACTTTATCTTCACCTACTTGTTCTAATTTCTATCGAGCCATTTCCTCTTTCTCTTAAGTCATGTTTTGTTGAATGAGAAGGACTTGTATGTTGTTCTATTCCAGTATTATTTTTATGAATCCTCAGGTGTCACTACTAAAATGAGCATTTGTTGCTCGGTCCTAACTGCCCTTAAGATGGTGGAGGTGATCAGCATTAGGCACAGACTCATACAGCGCAAAAATAGACCCTTTGGTCCAACCAGTCCACGCCAAATATAATCACAACTAAACTCGGCCCATCTGCCATATCCAACAAAACCTTTCCTGTTTATGTACTTATCTAAGTGTCTTTAAAATGTTGTCACTGTGCTCATTCACGAAGTTACAATCTCAAGTACATCTGAATGACTTGCTGGGCTGATTCAGAGGGAAGTTCAGAGACAACCTCAATGCTGTGGGGCTGGAGTTACATACATGTCTGATCTGCTAACAATGGCAGATTCCCTTCTGTAAAGGACATATGCAAGCCCGATGAGATTCTATGACAATCTGAGTGATTTATGGCCACCAATACTGTCACTAGCTCTTTACTTGGGATTTACTTAACCAACTGAATTTAAATTCCCCAGCTGCCACCATGGGATTTTAACTCATGGTTGTGGAGCAATAACCCTCGCTTCAGGATTGCTAACCTGATTTTTATTATCATACTACTGTGTTCTTCCCCTAAATAGTCCTCATGCTGAAGGCTATATTGTTAAATCTGACCTACAGTCAACTTACATGTTTTAGTTAGAAAGACCTTTGGGTCTGTTCCGTGCTCCTCTCTCACTTCCATTTTGTCAGAACTGTGGTGTAAGATACCATATACCCTGGTCAAGATCTGCCACACTTCTGACAAACCCCTTGCCAGCTGGGGTACAAGAGGCATTCCCTATTCTTTGGAGGAAGAAGAGTTTTCAACCAGATAGATTTCACATTTCAAAATACCAATTTCACAAATGTGTTCTGTGGCCGAGGTCAGCAGTAATATGTGGAACTATTACACTGGAATCATTTACTGCAGTTGTAGTCATTGGAGTCTGGAAGAACAAGTGGAGGCCTTATTGAAACAAAGAAGATTCTTTGGCAGGGTGGATGTGGAGAAGGTGTTTCCCCTTATAAAAGAGGGATTTATCTCAGTGTCTGAGGTCAATCATTAAAGACACTCTCAGACGGCTGTGAAAGCAATCAAGGAGAGAAAGCAGGAAAGTGGAATTGAGGAGCATCAGATCAGCCATGATCTCATTGAATAGTGTAGCAGGCTCATTGGCCTGCTTCTGCCCCAATGTCTTAGAGTCTTGTCTCCAACCAAGGAGGTAAATAGGATGCTCCCTTTTAATACTGCCACTGATGGTCTACATCTCTGAAGTGCTCACCCTGTGCTGCATTGGATTATCAGCCTGGAGTCTAAGCTCAAGTTGCTGAAATGGGTCTTTGTCCCACTGAGACAGAGGCAGGAGCACGGTTACAGCTGGAACTGAGAAATGGAGACGAACAATAAGCTGGTTTAAGGTGAGCAGCTTACAGTGAGCTGTATGGGGAGTGGGGGTGTCATTTCTTTGTATATTTTGTGTAACAGGATCAAAAGTTTATTTTAAAATGTGTTCTTTGTACTTCCATCGCAGAGTGAAAGTATCTGTCTCTGATCCTTTATTGGTGATTTCCTTATTATCAGATATTAATTACTTTATGACATCAAATATATAACCTTCTTTGCCCAAGAAAGGGTAAGAAAGATCTTCAATCCTGTTAATCTTTTGATGATAACATTGCTTCTTAATGGGGGACCCATGTCAACCAGAGCTTAAACTCTTAAATCTCCTTAAACACCTTCAGGCTGCACCAAGAGAATAAAAGTAGATTTGAAGCAGCCCAGAGAATCACAACCCATTTAATCTGCCCAATAAGCCATTCTGCCTGAGAAACGACTCAACCAGGACCCGTAGCTTTGCAGTGGTAATTTACACAATGCTTCAACCTGGGACTGCCAGTCCATGTAAAGGGAAACACAGGCAGTAATTAAGCATAACGCAGGACTAAAAATCACAAGATCAGTGTCGTACCATGGAGAAAATTGTTAATCCTTTGTAAGACATTAAACATCTTCCTTGCATTCACAAAAAAAACAAACCCGGGGAATGCTGGAGAAGCTCAGCAGGTCTGGCAGTGTGTGTGGAGAGTTAACTTTTCAAGTCTGGTGTGACTCTCCATCAGAACTCAGACTATACTCAGTGTGTCTCCAGCATTTAGCTTGGCTTATAAATCATCAGAAGGCATGAGTAATCGAGTTAGGGGCAGGAGTAGGTCACTTAGTCCCCTGTAGACAGTGAGGTCTGCAGGTGCTGGAGATAAGAGTTGAGAGTGTGTTGCTGGAAAAGCACAGCAGGTCAGGTGGCATCAGAGGAGCAGGAAAATCAACATTTCAGGCTGGAGTCCTTCATCAGGAATGAGGGTGGGAGCCTCGGGGGTGGAGAGATAAATGGGAGGGGGTGGTCTCCACCCCCGAGGCTCCCAGCCTCATTCCTGATGAAGGGCTCCGGCCTGAAATGTTGATTTTCCTGCACTTAGTCCCTTGTGCCTACACTGTTGTTCAAAAAGGTCATGGCTGATCTCCTACATGAACTTCACTTTGTTATCCAATTCCCATACCCACTGATTCCCTTTTCCTCCAAGAATCCAATCTCAGTGACTGAACATCCACAGCTCTCTATTGAAGAGAATTTCAAAGATGGACAATGTTCTGAGTGGAGACTTTTCACCTTACCTCAGTCCAAAATGGCCGACCCTGATCCTGAGAGGAAGCCCAGACTCTAGCCAATCCAACCAACATGAGAATCTCACTTGGTACAATGAGACGATCAGCAGGAATGGGTGGGTAGGGAGGTAAGAAGGTGCCTATGGAATTACACAAAGCTAACTACCAAAGATGCTGTCGAAGGAGATTACAGTTCCAGCAGGGATAGTATTTCTGCTCTGTGTTATGAAGATATGAGCAATTCATGGTGTTTCCTGTTGCATTTGAGCAGAACATTGTGGAGGGAACATGGATTTCAGCCATGCCTTCAAGAGCCAGGAAACCTTCAACATTTGTGGAGCTTTCTCTCCAATGATCGGTTTAATGGTCAATTTACAACTGGATGTAGTAGGTCTGCACAGTTTCAATCTGATCCATTGCTTACGGAATAGATTAGCTCTGTCTATCATTTGCAGCTTAAGCTGTTTATTACATAGGTAGCTTCACCAGGTTAATATCCCATATTTTTGTACAGCTGGTGCTGCTCCTGGCATGCCCTCCTGCTCTTTTCATTGAACCATGATTGAACCTCTTGCCTAATGGCAATGGCTGAGTGGGGGATATGCCAGGCTATGAGGTTACAGGTTGTGCTGGAGTACAATTCTGCTGCTGTTGAAGGCCCACAGCATCTCCTGAATCCCAGTCTTGAGTTGCTAGATTTGTTTGAAGTCTGTCCCATTTTGCACAGTGACAGTGCCACACAACACTATGGAGGGTATTTTGCAAAGTGAAGGTGGAACGTCATCTCCACAAGGACTGTGCGGTGGTCACTCTTCCTGATACTGTCATGGATAGAGGCATCTGCAGCTGGCAGATTGGTGAGGATGGGGTCAAGTATGCTTTACCCCTCATGTTTGTTCCTTCACCATCTGACACAGACCCAGTCTAGCCATTGTGCCCTTTAGGACCCAACCAGCTCAATCAGTAGTGCTGCCGCCGAGCCAATCTTGGTAGTGGATGTTGAAATACCCTATCCAGAATACATTCTGTGCCCTTGCCATGCTCAGTGCTTCTTCCGGGTGTTGTTTAACATGGAGGATAGTACATGGTAATCAGAGAGAGGTTTCGTTACCCATGGTTGACCTGATGCCATGGGTCCAGAGTCAATTCTGAGGGCTCCCAGTGTAATTCACTCCTGACAGTAGATTGCTGTCTCGCCATGACTGTTGGCTCTGTCCTACCAGTGGGACAGCACATATCCAGCGATGATGATGATATTAGAAGAAAGTGAGGACTGCAGATACTGGAGATCAGAGCTGAAAAATGTGTTGCTGGAAAAGCGCAGCAGGTCAGGCAGCATCCAAGGAGCAGGAGAATCGACGTTTCGGGCATAAGCCCTTCTTCAGGATTCCTGAAGAAGGGTTTATGCAGGAAATGTTGATTCTCCTGCTCCTTGGATGCTGCCTGACCATGATGATAATAGTGTTAGGGATATTGTCTGTGAGTTATTTTGTATGTATCACTGGGTCAGGCTGTGGTTTAACTAAACTATGAGACAGCTTCCCAGTCTTGGCAGTACTACAGTATGTTAGTAAGGAGGATATTTTAGAACTTGGCACAACTGATTGACTTGCTGAGCTATTTCAGAGGACAGTTAAGAGTCAAATGACAAATACTTACAAAATTCTCTGCCTCAGAAAGTAATTGAGGTGAAATCATTAAATGTTTCTAAAAAGGATTTAGATTTAGTTCTTAGAGCTAAAGGGACCAAAAGGTATTTGGAGAAAGTGAGAATAAGATATAGAGTTGGGTGGTCGGCTAAGGCCATATTGAATGCTGAACCAGGTTTGAAGGGCTGAATGACTTACTCATGCTCTCTATGTCACTATTAGTGAACCAGAGAAGTTTATATGACAATTGTCAATGATCTCATGGTAATAATTAGCATTTAATTCCAGAATTTTATTGAATTGACAATTCACCATCTTCCCTATCTGGATTTGAACCCCATTCCCCAGTACCTTATTTGGGGCTCCAGATTACCATTCTAATGACAAAAATATTGAGTGACTACCTCCATTGTTGGGTCTATGCCATGGGCAGCAGGATGAGGTCCTTAACTGAGCGGCAATTGACAATTGAAGTGCCTCAGTTAGCTGTGGATGGGAAGTCTGCCCAGTGGTCCTCCCGCAACAGAATTAATCAGGGTGGAGGTGGTGGTGATGATGGAGTCCCCATCTACCAATCTCCCACTTGATTAATTGCCTGGCATCCAATCTCATAGCAACCACAGACATAAGATTACAGGCATGATTCTTCACGGAGGTGACAATTACTTTAATCACGGGCTGTTGCATCTTCCTCAGATTAGCCCCTGAACCGCAACAGTACTATGGAGAAATCAGGCTCATAATAGTGCCTCACTGGTTTCCTCTGAGGGTAAAGAATGAATGAATTTGTGTTAAAAATCACACAACACCAGGTTATAGTCCAACAGATTTAATTGGGAGCACACTAGCTTTCGGAGCGTCGCTCCTTCATCAGGTGGTAATGGAGGCTCAATCCTAACACACAGAATTTATAGCAAAAATTTACAGTGTGATGTAAGTGAAATTATACATTGAAAAATTGATTGTCTGTTAAGCCTTTCATCTGTTAGAATACAATGATAGTTTCACTTCTTTCATGTGTAAATCACAAAAACGTTTTTTTAAATGTTGCATTCTCGGGTTAGCTGTTAACAATGGTGATAGCTGGACAATATGTTGAAGGTGTTGGCCCCCTGTGTTCTCTGTCTATGCCATGATGTTTAGATTGATTCTAATCTAAAAAGTGAGATAACGGAGTTTTACATGAATGCATGCAGTTTTTGAGCAAAGTAAAATGTAACCCTGAAAGTACAAATTCACCCCACAACATATATGTGTGGATTTGGTCTTTGTCTGTCTGTGTGTGTATGCCTGTCTGGGTTGGGGGTTATGAGTGTGAGAAAGTGTATGTGTGTGTGTAGTGAGTGCAGAGTGTCTTAAGTCTCCATACAACCCTGTCATGGTAGACACTGCAAGACGTGTCAGAGTGTGGACATAGATACCACCATTACACGTGGGGACACCTCCCACCTTGTACATGGCAGGTACTCATGTGACTCAGCCAACGTTGTCTATCTTATACGTTGCAGGTAAGGATGCCCGGAGGCATGGTACATTGGGGAAACCGAGCAAAGGCTGTGACAACGGATGAATGGGCACCGCACAACAATCAACAGACAGGAGGGTTCCCTCCCAGTTGGGGAACACTTCAGTGGTCCAGGACATTCAACCTCTGACCTTCGGGTGACCATCAGGTGGACTTCAGGACAGGCAGCAGAGAAAAGTGGCCGAGCAAAGGCTGATAGCTAAGTTCGATACCCATAGGGAGGGCCTCAAACGAGACCTTGGGTCATGTCACATTACAGGTGACCACCATTGCACTATACACACACACACAGATACTCCTACGCACACACGCTTTCACATACACACAGGCACTCCTATACACACATATACATGGACACACATGTACATAGACACACACACAGACACCCACACACACCCTTACAGACACACACACTCCCACACTCACACATGCACCTCCTCACAGACATAAGACACTCTGCACTCACTACACACACACATACACTTTCTCACACTCACAACCCCCAACCCAGACACGCAGACAAATTTTTGTGGGGTGAATTTGTACTTGCAGGGTTACATTTTACTTTGCTCAAAAACTGCATGCATTCATGTAAAACTCTGAGCTCAAAGACTGCATGAATTTATGTAAAACTCTGTTATCTCACTTTCTAGATTAGAATCAATCTAAACATCACGGCATATTCAGAGAACACAGGGGGCCAACACCTTCAACATATTGTCTAGCTATCACCATCCTTAACAGCCAACCCGAGAATGCAACTTTTTTAAAAAAGGTTTTGTGATTTACACATGAAAGAAGTGAAACTATCACTGTATTCTAACAGATGAAAGGCTTAACAGACCATCAATTTTTCAATGTATAATTTCAGTTACATCACACTGTAAAATTTTGCTATAAATTCTGAGTGTTGGGATTAAGCCTCCACTATCACCTGATGAAGGAGCAACTCTCCGAAAGCTAGTGCTTCCAATTAAACCTGTTGGACTATAATCTGGTGTTGTGTGATTTTTAACTTTGTACACCCCAGTCCAACACCGGCATCTCCGAATCATGAATTCGTGTTGGGTTAGGTTTCTACTTGTGCTCTTGTCCATGGTGCTGAACATCACATGAACAGAAAATGGATTCCAGACTGTTTGAGATCCGCAACATAATATCAGGAATGATAAAATACTCATCACCTTGATACATTGACTTGGTTCCAATGACCTTGTATCAGCAGTTATCCTGCAGAACGTGGAGTTTGAGGTGGGAGACTAGAGGCAAACAGAAGGAAGATATGATGTGCAGGTGCTGGTATTGGACTGGGGTGGACAAAGTTAAAAATCACATGACACCAGGTTGCAGTCCAACAGGTTTACTTGGAAGCTTTCAGAGCACTGCTCCTTCATCAAGTAACTAGTAGGGCAGGATCATAAGACACAGAACTTATCTCAAAAGATCACTGTGTCATACAATTGATACAATACATTGAACAAACATAGATTGCTGTTCGGTCTTTCATCTTTTAGAATAGGTTGCAGGCTTCTGTTCATTAATATTTAAGGCCCAGAACTTCTTTTAAGTCACATTCTCGAGATAACTTAAAGTTTTATAAAAAAAAAGGTGAAATCACAGCTGAGACAATGTAGAGGGTATATGCATGGGTGTGAGTGTGGGGGTTGTATGTCATAGAGTCATAGAGATATACAGTACAGAAACAGACCCTTCGGTCCAACCCGTCCAAGCTGACAAGATATCCCAACCCTATCTAGTCCCACCTGCCAGCACCCGGCCCATATCCTTTCTGTGAGCATCTGAGAGAGAGCATGCACATGAGAGAGGGTCTGCATGAGTGTGTGAGTATGTAAGAGTGTGTGTATGCTTGTGTGTGTGTCCGTGTGCGTGTGTGTGTATAGTGTAATGGGGTCAGTTGTAGTGTGACATTAACCCAAGGTCCCAAAAGGAAGAAAAACTGCCAAATTCAAGGCTCATTCTGAAGAAGGGTCACTGAACTCAAAACATTGACTCAGCTTTCTCTCTCCACAGGTTCTGCCTGATCTGTTGAGTTTCTCCAGCAATTTCTGTTTTGCTTCATATTAAAGATTAATTGCCCATTATTATTTTGAGCATGTGAGTAGACCAAAGTTTTTTAACGTGCAACAGAGTTATACAGAATTGTTTTATCAATATGAGGGTCGGAGGTGAAATGGATTCCGATTACCCGGGAAGTATACGACCCCTGGTGTGTGGGAGTTGGAGGCACACTAATGAATTGCTGCTTTTGGTTTACCACATCACTGACCTCAAATATTTCTTGGCACTCAGTTGTAATGCTCATTCAGACAAGCGGTATAGGCACCAGGAGCTGCATGGCCTCCTTCTGCAGTGTAACAACTCTCTCAGTCTGTGATGGCTCACTGGGTATAAGGGGGCTTTGAGGGGTCTGAGATCACCAATGAAGAAATCCAAATCCTCGCTACTTTCTCTGCAGTGGGTCACGATGTGGCTCATGCATCACATTCGAGTGCTGTACAGATCTGACCACCTCGATCAATTGGGCAATGCAGACGAGTGGATCGGCATCTCCTGGTTGAACTCCAGGAAGAAATTGGTCGTGTTGGGCCAAATGGCCTGTTTCCACACTGTAGAGAATCTAAAAAAAAAATGCCGTCACTGAGTTGCTACTGAGTTGAGTGTTTCTAATGCGCTCTCAGCACTTGACTTAGCTGGGGTTGAACAAAGCTTGAGATTAAATGCCACAGCTGTCAGGAAATATGAAGTTACATCAAATTCTATAGCCATGTCAAATATTGGATTTGTAAGCTTGGGTCCAGATACTGACAGCTAATGAAGAACTTTACTTCAGGAGGCTTAGCTTGTTGCTTAGACACGATTATAAAGTTATGTCACTTCTTTGCCCTCTTTAGCCTACTAATCCACCTAGCATGCACACCATTTGACTGTGGGAGGAAATCAGAGCATGCAAAGGAAATGCCGACATGGGGAGAATGTGCACATTCCACACAGACAGTCAGTTGAAGTTGGAACCAAACCAAGGTCTCTGGTGCTGTGAGGCCGTAGTGCTGACCACTGAGCCACTGTGCTGCCCACAGTTGATTCCATTTCTGTACAGCAGTAATAAAAGATGCAATGAGGAGTTAAAACTGTGTATGTAAATAACTCACTCCTGTCTCACTGCAATCTGATTGACAGCAATTTGAACTGATCAGCCCCAAAGGGAACTCGGGGAGTTCATGAAGAATGGGAGTTCTCAGTGACCATCAAAAGATGCTTTCAGATCCCAAAACAAACTCACTAAATAAATGTCCCAATGTTTCATTTTTGTCGTTGTCACTTGGTTCGTTGAGGAGCAGTGGATCATTCTTCCGGTCTCATGAGGAAGCCTCAGGACTCACCTGTCCTGGACTTCACCTGATACGGGTCATTCTGCTAAAATGCACGTTTCATTAACGTGAATTCGCCATAACGTGATTGATGAACTGGGGATGCTGTTTCTAAAGCGTGAACTTTTAAAATGAGTGTAGGATGTAATGCGAGTACATCGCCAACACTTTAAGCATTTTTCATATAGTGCAGGGTTGCACAAGAAGCAACCATCCCATTGTAGAAGAACCATCTGATGTTAGCAAATAACTGTGGATTTTGGAAACCTGAAATGAAAACAGCAAGTGCTGGAGAAACACAGTATGTCTGGGAATGTCTGTGGAGAGAGAAACAAAGTGAGAGTTTTGAGTCTGATAGGACCGTTCTTTGAAGAACAGAGTTGGTGGAGACATGAGACATCCTCTTCCCCCAGGGTGAGTGTCAGCATCTTCTCTCTGATACCTCCCCCTCCCACCAAGGATCATGCGCTCCCACTCTCACTATTACCTACAACATCCTTCCCCTTCCCTCACTCTCATCCCCCCTGCAATCTCCAACACCACTAACCTTGCATATACTGACCCCTTCAGGACACCACCCCCACCACCTCCTCCCCGCCCCGCTCCGACAGTAACAGCTGAGCCACTCGCTTTCATCTCCATGAATACCCAACTCTCTCTCATTCCGGGAGGGAAACAGCCCCAAATGGGGCAGGAAGAGTCCAGACTGATGGTGGACTGCCCCTCATTCAGCTCTCCACTTCTTATGAAGACAGCAACCTGACTCTGGCCACCTGTATATTAGCTGTTAGCTCTGCTTTCCCTCCACAGATGCTGCCAGACCTGCTGAAATTCTCCAGCAATTACTGTTTTCTCATACAAGTTTCACCTGGCCCTCCCCAACCTTTGATTGCTTTTCCCAAGAGCTCATTGTGACCATCTCTGCTGGGTTCACACAGTGTCCTCCCTGCAGGGATTTCTGGTTGATTTTCAGATCCTGTAGGTCGGGAGGATAATAAGCAACGAGATAATAAGAATGCAGTCATTAAAACCGTCCCAAGTGTCACTGCTCCCATTCCTCTAGCCAGAATTCCCACCCGGGAATTAAAATCAAACTCCAATCAATCAAACATGCAGAATCCAAATTGACAATAAATATAACCCTTGCCCTTAAACATCGTGCTTTCTGTTCCTTTCAGATTAAGGAAAGGAATATTCGCGAAATTATCATTGAGATGATGGGTGCTTAATTCAGAACAATCAATAAAATGATCCTCCAAAACTTGGGGCTGTAAGACAAGGTAGTAACTGATACATTCAATAGGGAAATGCAGAGGAATTTATTTACTAGGAGAATGGTTGGAATATGGAGCAAGGAAACAAAGGGCTCAAATTAAAACAAAATACTGCAGATGCTGGAAACCTGAAACAAACACAGAGAATGCTGGAGAAACTCAGCACGTCTGGTGGCATCTGTGAAGAGAGAGAAACTGAGTTAATGTTTCGAGACCAATTTCTCTTCTTTGGAATGGTTTGAAAATGAAGAAGATTCCGATCAAACTTACAACATTAACTTTGTTTCTCTGTCCACTTGCTGAATTTCTCCAGTTAGGCAAATGGATGCTTCCAAATAAAACAAATTCCAGAGTTGTAAAATAAAATGATTTACAACATGAAATATGTATTGACCATGAGGCTGATAAGGGTCAAAAACATTGCTGTGGATCTGGAGTCACATGGAGGTTAGAGTAAATGTGGATGGCCAGATGGGTTTTCCCTCAGCAACTGACATTGTTAGACCCTTAGAACATAGAACATAGAAATGTATAGCACAGAACAGGTCCTTTGGCCCACGATGTTGTGTCAAGGTTTAATCCTAATGTAAAATATAATAACTTAACCTATGTACCCCTCATCTCACTGCTATCCATGTGCATGTCCAGCAGTTGCTTAAATGTCCCCAATGACTCTGCTTCCACCACCACCGCTGGCAATGCATTCCATGCATTCACAACTCTCTGCGTAAAGACCCTACCTCTGATGTCTCCTCTATACCTTTCTCCTAATATCTTAAAACTATGACTCCTTGTACCAGTCAATCCTGCCCTGGGGAAAAGTCTCTGGCTATTGACCCTATCTATTCCTCTCATTATCTTGTATACATCGATCAGGTCTCCTCTCTTCCTCCTTCTCTC
>NC_057738.1:41829785-41888565 GCF_004010195.1 Chiloscyllium plagiosum
ACATACTTGCACACCCAGATCCCTCTGTTCCTCCACACTGCCAAGACTCCTGTCTTTAATCCTATATTCAGCATTCGAGGTTTGACCTTCCAAAATGCATCACTTCGCATTTATCCATGTTGAACTCCATCTGCCATTTCTCAGCCCAGCTTTGCATCCTGTCTATGTCACACTGCAGTCTGCAATAGCCCACAATACTATTAATGGCACGTCCATCCTTTATGTCATCTGCAAATTTCCTAACCCACCCCTCAACCTCCTCATCCAAGTCATTTATAAAAACTACAAAGAGCAGAGGCCCAAGAACAGAGCCCTGCAGGACCCCACTGAATACTGACCTCCAGGCAGAATACTTTCCATCTACAACCACATTCTGCCTTCTGTCAGCCAACCAATTCTGAATCCAGATAGCCAAATCTCCCTGTATCCCATACTTACTGACTTTATGAATGAGCCTACCATGGGGAACCTTATCAAATGCCTTGCTGAAGTCCATATACACCACATCTACTTTCGACCTTCATCAACCTGTCTTGTCACCTCCTCAAAGAACTCAATAAGATTTGTGAGGCATAACCTGCCCCTCACAAAGCCATGCTGACTGTCTTTAATCACAGTACGTTTTGCCAAATAGTCATAAATCCTATCCCTCAGAATTCTTTCCAAAACTTTGCTGACCACAGATGTAAAACTGACTGGTCTGTACTTGCCAGGGATTTCCCCATTCCCCTTCTTGTAAAGAGGAATAACATTCGCCTCCCTTCAAACCTTAATTAAAGATTTTTAATAATACCAAATTCAACCATCAGCCATGATAGGGTTTGAACCCCAGTCCTCAGAGCATTACCTGGGGCTCTAGATTAATAGTTAATCACATACACAAAGCAACGGATTTCACTATCTACTTGAGAATAACATTTCCCTCCCCTTTATGTGCTGCAATATCTCACTCTTTCTCACTGATGTACTATAACATTCCTGCTGTTATCCTGTGAATCCCAATCCTACATCATGCAGAGTGTGTGAAGCTCTTCTGGTGGTTGCTAAAGGCTGGGCCTACCAAGGAGTATTGGAATGCTCCACTCTATCTGGAGAGTATTCTACACAGATATACGAAAACATCCATGCCAAAGATGATGCTAAAAGCAACATCTCAGAGTTAGCACGATACATTGATTATGTCACCAAAGCTGTGTTTAGAGGCAATTTCATGAAATTGCACTTTGGGTACTGAGTGCTATTTGGGAACTTGGTGCATGATTTCATAATATCAACCTTTCTCTGTAAGCTATTGATTGAGTGGGGAGAACAAGAGATAAAACAACAAAATGGTACTAACCCTGAGCTTAAGGGAAGCTCTCCAGCTTCACCTCCTGCCTCTCTTTTTATAGCTCTTATGTTCTACAATGACTGGGATGGTTTTCTCAAAGGATTTGCAATGCCTGCTGCCTCCTACAGTTACGCTATTTTCTATCCTGTACAAACAGTTAATTTGCTTTACTGTTTAGCAAGCGTGAAAGGTACACACAGGAACACGCAGTCCTACCAATCCATCATCACTGAAACTCAAAGACCACGCATCAGCAGCTGCTGACAATATTTATTTTGCGTGACACTTTTTAAAGATTTTTAGTGCCCACAACTTCAGTCATACAATTGTTCATTCCACGTCTCTGCTGTTGCAGCATGGCCACGCATGGCAAGCATCTGTGGCTTGTTTCTATCACGGCTTTATTGACAGGAGAAGCTTCTACTCGTGGCAACCATAGGTCAACTGAAATCGATTATAAAGGTAGAGCGTGGGCCTCGATTCTTGGTGAAGTTATTCCAAATGCGATGTTGCATTTGAACCGTGCCTTAGCTGTTTCCGAGAGATCGGCTAGCATTTCTCTATCAGATCTCTGCAGACTTGTTGAGCCTGTTGGATTCCAGGGGACATGTATTGTCTGAAACACCAGGCATCTGGGTGTTTGATGTTTCTTTCATACACTGCCACTGTACCCCACCGACCCTCCTGTAGTTTGCTTAGCTCCATTGGCCAGATGCCAGAGAATGCTGCAGAATTAAGCCAACAGCACCATTTCTGTCTAATGTTCACTCCAATCTTTTTCTTCCTTCTGTGCAGATTTTCAGCGTCCATACATGTCCATACATGCCCATGACTGCTGGAACTGACGCCATCAATACCAAGATCTGGGTTCACACAATGATCCCCATCAGTTATCTGTCTGTGCTTTTTTTTTAATTAAAGGAGATACAGACAAAGAGAAAAGAGACTGTGAATATGAATTCAGTTTTGAGGAAGGGTGACCGGACCCGAAATGTTAACTCTGATTTCCCTTCACTGATGCTGCCCAGACCCTGCTGAGTTTTTCTAGAAACTTCTGTTCTTGTTTCTGATTTACAGCATCCCCAGTTCTTTCAGTTTTTAATGTGAATTCAGTGCAGTCCGGAGAGAGTGAGAGACCTTGTGTTGTCACGCGTGAATTTTCCCATCACCTGGAACTCATCTGAAACTGTGGAAAAGATGGGAGAAAAGCAAGCAGTCTGGACAAGGGAGCTTATTTTGTACTTTCCCCCTTTCCATAATAAGCAAGAACTGGACTTAAAAGCCAGTTCAACTGGAGCACAATGCAGAGTATGTTGTCTTCATCCCCATACCCACGGAGGTCATTCATTTGACCGACCTCCACGTGTCACTTTATACTTGGGGTGGAGTTGCCCTCAAGTTCTATATAACCAAATGTCTCTCCCTAATGGATAGGGATGCCTACATTCCATTGTGGAGTGTTGAGTATGGCCCCTTACCTTTCCGTCCTTCTACCTTATTCCTAGTAGGACAATACTTTGAAGTAAAAGATAAAGTCACCAGACCATTGGGCTGCTCCTTTATTAGAGAGATGACTGGAGGTGGTTTAACCTGCGGGTCAGCACACCTCAGGCAAGGAGGAGAGGTTGAGACAGAGAAGACCTTTCATGGTAACCTCAGCAGAGCATTTATAAGTATGCGCTGCTAATGTAGAAAATTACAGCACCCCTTATCAACACCAAAAAATCACTCAACACCCTCCATCATTGCATCCAACTCCTGCCCTTCCAAATATGTAGAGCTGAGATTAATATCAGACCAGCAATGGTCTTATGAAATGGTGCAGAATGCTCAAAGAATTGGATGGCCTACTTTTGTTCCTTGTTCATGTGTTCATATGAAATAGTTCATTCTAACAACATAATAGTGTCGAATGTGAGAGTAAATGTATTGCAATCAGGGGGTTTAATATCTTTAAATCATGACAGTTAATGACAAGCCTTTACAGATAAACTTCATCTTGTAAATTTGGCTTCAGAACCTATCATCATTATTCCATAGTTAAAAATCATACAACACCAGGTTATAATCCAACAGGTTTATTTGGAAGCACTAGCTTTCGGAGCACTGCTCCTTCATCAGGTGGTGCTGCTCCTTCGAAAAATTGTATTTCCAAATAAATCTGCTGGACTATAATTTGGTGTTGTGTGATTTTTAACTTTGTCCACCCAAGTCCAACACCAGCACCTCCACATCATTATTTCATCGTAATACCTCCACTGGTTATTCTCCCTGAATAGATTAAGACAGTGGCAATGTTGCTGGATGAATGGTCGACATCCTGGACTGATAGCCTGGAGATGCAAATTCAAATTGCACCTGGGGTATTATTATTTCAGTTGATTAAATTAACTTGATAAAATAAGTTGGTATTAGTAAGGATGAGCTTGAGAATACCAGATGGGAACTGAATTGCTGTTCATACAAAGTTGGTGTTCAAATTCCTAAACTCCCTTACTAATCCCACACTGTTTCACTCATGCATGAAGGGTCATGATGATGGAAGAATCCAAATATATTCTTGGATACACTGAAGTTTTAATTACAACATGGGTTTTTAAAAACAAAATAAAGAGAGATACAGTCAAAAAGGAACAGTGAAAGTATATTTAATGATTGTCTGAAAAGAGATAGAGAGAGAAAGTCCATGAAAGTCACGCTTGAACTTGCCCATCACTGAGAGTTATCTGAAACTGCAAACACAATGTGGGAAACGAGAACAGTCTGGACAAGGGTATGTTTTGTATTTTACTCTTTTTGAGCAGACTAAAGAAAGTTCAATCCTGGTCTATGGTGGGTTAGCCACCATTGGTGGGTTAATGAGCTGAGTATTAGCCTGGGTTTGAGTGCTAATGTGCTGTGTCTTTTTCAGGGTGGCAGACAGAGCCTGGTGTACCCTGTTTGAACCCTAGCTATTCACAATATATTAAGGGGAGAACAAAATGCAATATCTCCAAGTTTGCAGACGATGCAAAGCTTGGTGGGAGGGTGGATGCAGAAATGCTACAGTATGATTTGGACAAGTTCAGTGAGTGGGCAATTGCATGGCAGATGTAGTATAATGTGGATAAAAGTGGGAATATTCATTTCGGTAGCAAGAATAGGAAGACGGATTCTTATCTGAATAGAGATGGATTTGGAAAGGTGGGGGGTTGGTGGGGGTGAAACAAGACCTGGGTGTCTGTGTACACCAGTCGCTGAACATAAACATGCAATTACAGCAGATGCTGAAGAAGGTAAATGTTATGTTGGCCTTCATTACAAGAGGATTCATGTACAGGAGCAGAAACGTTTTGCTGCAGTTGTACATGACCTTGATGAAAGCACAACTGGAGTATTGAGTGCAGTTTTGGTTTTCTTATCTGAGGAAGGTTGTTCTGGCAACGGAAGGTGCACAACGAAGATTTACCAGCCTGATTCCAGGCAGGGCAGATACACAAAGACAGCCCAGATCAGTTGGGCGTTTCTCACTGGAGGTTAGAAGACTGAGGTGGGATCTCCTAGAAACCTATAAAACTCTAACAGGGTCAGAAAAAATGGATACACAAAGAATGTTCCTGGTGGCTGTTTTCCCTGGAGCATCAGAGGCTGAGGGCTAAATTTATAGAGGTTTATAAAATCATGAGGGGCATGAATTGGGTAAATAGACAAGGTCTTTTCCATTGGATGAGGGAGTCCAGAACTGGAGGGCATAGCTTTCGGGTGAGAGGAGTAAGATATAAAGGAGACCTAACAGGCAACTTTTTCACAAAGAGGGTGGTGTGTGTATGGAATGAGCTGCCAGAGGATGTGGCAGAAGCTGGTACAATTACAGCATTTAAAAGACATCTGGATGGATAAATGAATAGGAAGGGTTTGGAGGGATATGGGTCAAGTGCTGGCAGGTGGGACAAGATTGGATTGAGATATCTGGTTGGCATGGACGAGTTGGACCGAAGGGTCTGTTTTCATGCTGTACACCTCTATGACTCTATGACAGGGTGAGTCAAGAACCAGCAGCCACAGCCTAAGGATACAGGATAACCATTTAAGACTGAGGTGATAACTTTCTTCATCCAGAGAGTGGTGACCCTGTGGAATCCTCTGCCACAGATAGCAATTGAAGACAAAGCAATAAACATTTTCAAGAAAAAGTTAAATATATTTCTTAGGGATAAAGCAATCAAGGGGTGTGGGGAAAAGAATAAAGAGGTGCATGATCAGCCTTGGTCATATTGAAGTTTGGAGCTGGCTTTCAGGGCTGATGAGTCTACTCCTGCTACTACTTCCTTTTTTCTCTCTGTTGAGGTCAAAGAACCCCACACTAGTCACCCCAGCATTGTAGGTAAAATTCTCACTGACAGTGATTACTCAAATTCAGGGAAACTACAAGCCAATTAAAAGGAAACAGGACAGAAGGAGAGCTTTCTTGTTCCAGCAACCATAGTGTCAAAAGGAAAGAAGTTAAAAAGATTTTAAATCGGCCATGTCAGCTGACAGCCGCCGCTGTGCATATACACGGTTGAAGAGGTGATACGTTTCTTGAAATTTCGGTGATGCCATATGTAAAGACTGAACTGTACAGAGGAGGGGGTAAATATTGGATGGGGTTTCAGCGGGAGGGTGAGGTTGGTGAGGATGCAAGACAGGGAAAATGTGGGAACGGGTGACTGCAAAGTGTGAGACATAGGGGTCTCCTGGATTGTGTTTTCCTGCTGTCCCCTTTTGCAAGCTGTGTCCCCCTCATCTCACCCTCACCCAGGCTCCTCACCCTCTTGTCCGTCCCATCCCCCCATTGCTCACCATTACCCTGCCCCTGTCCCCAAACCCACCCTTCCCATCTCCCGGTCTATTTCCCCAAAATGGTTTCAAGACACGTGTGTGAATTGAACTGTTGGTGCCAGCATATACAGTTTTTCAAATATCCTGAGGGAGCCTAGAATCTCTAAAGTGACAGCTTTACCATGAACTGTCTACTATTTAGTCTTCACCAGTGACCCAAGGACTAGCCCTTATATGTTCTAACTTTTATTGCATTTCCACAGAGAGGTTTGAAGGCCAAATCATTGGGTGTTTTTAAGATAGATCAGTTCCTAATTGATAAAAGGATCAAAGGCTAGAGAGGGAAAGGCAGGAGAATGGGGTTGAGAACCATGCCAGTATGAACGAATGGTAGAGTAGACTGAATGGGCTGAATGGCCTCATGCTGCTCCTATATCTTAAGTTGTCTTATTTTTAATTGACTTCTCATCTCTAACCTTTGCATGCATCCTCACATTCAGTATCTCTTGATTTTCAAGGAAATCTGTTTAAAGGGCAGCATGGTGGCTCAGTGGTTAGCACTGCTGCCTCACAGCGCCAGGGACCCAGGTTTAATTTCTGCCTCGGGCAACTCCATGTGGAGTTTGCACATTCTCCCCGTGTCTGCATGGGTTTCCTCCGGGTGCTGTGGTTTACTCCCACAGTCCAAAGATGTGCAGGTCAGGTGAATTGGTCATGCTAAATTGTCCACAGTGTTAGGTGTCGGGGAATGGGTCTGGGTGGGTTGCTCTTCTAAGGGTGGGTGTGGACTTGTTGGGCTGAAGGGCCTGTTTCCACACTATAGGGAATCTAATCTAATCTAAATTGGCTCCTTGTAAAATATAAATTCATTTGTTTTGGGAGAAAAGTATCCACAATGGAGAGATTTGTTTTATAAATTAACCTTATATGGAGACATGTGATTAACAAAAGGGATAGTCAATTGGTCACAGCAAGTCATAGCTCCTTGAAAGTGGAGTTGCAGGTAGATAGGCTAGTGAGGAAGGTTTTTGGTATGGTTTCCTTTATTGGCCAGAGTAAGGGAGGTCATGTTGAGGCTGTACAGGTCATTGGTTAGGCCACTGTAAGAACATTGCGTGCAATTCTGGTCTCCTTCCAATCAGAAAGATGTTATGAAACTTGAAAGGGTTCAGAAAAAATTACAAGGATGTTGCCAGGGTTGGAGGATTTGAGCTATAGGGAGAGACTGAACAGGCTAGGGCTGTTTTCCCTAGAGCGTCGGAGACTGAGCGGTGACCTTATAGAGGTTTATAAAATTATGAGGGACATGAATACGATAAATAGACAAAGTCTTTTCCCTGGGATGGTGGAATCCAGAAGTAGAGGGCATAGGTTAAGGGTGAGAGGGGAAAGATATAAAAGAGACCTAAGAGGCAACTTTTTCACTCAGAGAGTGGTACGTGTATGGAATGAGTTACCGGAGGAAGTGGTGGAGGCCGGTACAATTGCAACATTTAAAAGGCATCTGGATGAGTATATGAACAGGAAAGGCTTGGAGAGATATGGGCCAGGTGCTGGCAGGTGGGACTAGATTGGGTTGGGATATCTGGTTGGCATGGATGGGTTGGACCGAAGGGTCTGTTTCCATGCTGTACATCTCTATGACTCTAAGTCAGGGAAATTGACAATTTGGAGTTATTCCCATTTGGGGATATTAATGTGTGGAACCGCTCCCAGGGAATAGAAACAACTCATCACCAACTTTTCAAGGGCAGTTAGGGAGGAATCAAAAAATGCTGGCCTTATGAAGAGCTAATCTTAAAATAGCTGGTTAGTCATATGGTCATAGATTTGTACAGCACAGAAACAGACCAGGTATCCTAAATTAATCTAGTCCCATTTACCACCATTTGGCCCATATGCCTCTAAATTCTTCCCAGGTAAAAATAAGGACTACAGATGCTGGAAACCCGAGTCTGGATCAGAGTGGTGCTGGAAAAGCACAGCAAGTCAGGCAGCCTCCAAAGAGCAGGCAAAACCCTTCATCAGGAAAAGAGGCAGGGTGCCTGCAGGGTGGAGAGATAAATGAGAGGAGGGTGGGGGTGGGGAGAAAGTAACATAGAGTACAATAGGTGAATGGGGGTGGGGATGAAGGTGATAGGTCAGGGAGGAGGGTGGAGTGGATAGGTGGAAAGGAAGATAGGCAGGTAGGACAAGTCAAGGGGACGGTGCTGAGCTAGAAGATTGGAACTGGGGTGAGGTGGGGTAAGGCCCCAAAGGACTCTTCCACATTCATCAAAGTTTTTACTGCAGATCCGCCAATATCATTTATTGTATCCGTTGCTCCTGATGTGGTCTCTTCTACATTGGGGAGATTGGACGCCTCCTCACAGAGCGCTTTAGGGAACATCTCTGGGACACCAGCACCAAGCAACCCCACTGCCCTGTGGCCCAACATTTTAACTCCCCCTCCCACTCTGCTGAGGACATGCAGGTCCTGGGCCTCCTTCACCGCCGCTCCCTCACCACCTGATGCCTGGAGGAAGAACACCTCATCTTCCGCCTCAGAACACTTCAACCCCAGGGCATCAATGTGGACTTCAACAGCTTCCTCATTTCCCCTTCCCCACCTTACCCCAGTTCCAACCTTCCAACTCAGCACCATCCTTATGACCTGTCCTACCTGCCAATCTCCCTTCCCACCTATCTGTCCCACCCTCCTCTCTGACCTTTCACTTTCATCCCCACCCCCGCTCACCTATTGTGCTCTATGCCACTTTCTCCCCACTCCCACCCTCCTCTCATTTATCTCTCCCCACCCTGCAGGCACTCTGCCTCTATTCCTGATGAAGGGCTTTTGTCCAAAACATCAATTTTCCTGCTCCTTGGATGCTGCCTGACCTGCTGTGCTTTTCCAGCACCATTCTAAACCCTTCCTATTCATGTACCCATCCAGATGCCTTTTAATTGGTTCTTGGTGCTATAAAAATGATTGATTCTTTGAAGGAGAGTAGCATCTTTGGCTTATTGATTCTAAACTGGGCTTTTGAGAAATGCAAGAGTTAGCAAATGCCAAATTGTGGGAGTGTACAAATTTGTCCAGCAGACAGCAAATTGCTGTAAAATCAATGGGATGGGAAACTAAGAATGAATTTGTTAAAGCACTCTAAACTTCAAACTCATTAGTGATTCAAGTCTGATGTAAACTCTTTCTCATGTTCAGTAACATTAGTCACTTCTGTAAGTGTCTGAGCAATTTTGTTCTTTGCTGGTTGACTCACACTGATTGATATCAATAGAATCCCCTTAGGACCTGAACTGTATTCACAAAAACATTCACAAACTCTTAGAAGGCAGACCGAACAAATACTTACGTTGCCATATTTCAGAAGACAGACACATATAGAGAGCTGATTGTAATAAAAGCTTCAGGGTATAGTAGGGGATTATGGCAATAATTGAGAAATCTCCAAAAAGCAATATTTGCGATCAAAGTGTGTAATCAAACCTTGTGCATTTAGTGAGTTGGAGGCAGTACAGTTGTTTTGCAACTGTCTGAATTTCCATTACGAGAAAGTGAGGACTGCAGATGCTGGAGATCAGAGTGGAAAAATGTAGCACTGGAAAAGCACAGCCAGTCAGACAGCATCCGAGGAGCAGGAGGGTTGAAGTTTCGAGCATAATCTCTTTAGAGTTGAACCGTTGACTCTCCTCTTGGTTGCTGTCTGACCGGCTGTGTTTTTCCAGCGCCACGCTTTTTCACTCTGAATTTCCACTATGATTGCTACGTTCAGTCAGCACAAACACATCAGCCAGAGTGGGATCAAGGATTGTGGATTATATATTATGGCTGGTCAGCATGACCCATCCCTTTAAAGGGGAAGTACAGTGTAGCTGCAAGAAGCAGTGGGAGACATCTGAAAGCTGATTCTGTGCTCTCATATTTTGGAAATGACTGAACATGGGAGGCTGGGGTAGACATCACCCAGTGATATTACTGGACTAGCAATCCAGAGATCCAGGTAATGTCCTGAAGACCCAGGTTTGCATCCGACCATGGTAGATAGTGGAACGTGAACTCAATAACAATCTGTAATTAAAGTCTAGGCTCTGGTTCACTCATGTCCTTTATCCAGAAATCTTTATCCAGACTGATTTACATATGATTCCAAACCAACAGCAAGGTGTCTGACTCTTAACTACCCCTTGGGCAATTTATGATGGGCAAAAAAAAGCCAACAATGCCCATGGCCCATGAATGAATGGAAAAGAACCATTACCTACAATTTTAGATGTTGCACTGGAGGTCTTGATGGGAAGAGTGGAACTCAGTGTTTTTATTCAGGACACCCTTCGAGAGGTAATGCAAACAGTAGAGTTGGAGTTCCATGCCAGGAATTTGCCATATTTGGCTGCATTGTAGGAAGTCATGCTCATATTTTCAGAAATATGCTGCTTTCTGTACAAGTACTAGTCATAAGAAATGGGAAGGAAGCTTGCATTCTGGCCTTTATCTCTTTCTGTGCTAGCTTGATACAAATATTGAATAAGGTTTAGAAAACTTACCTGAAAATGTGTTGCTGGAAAAGCGCAGCAGGTCAGGCAGCATCCAAGGAACAGGAGAATCGACATTTCGGGTTAAGCCCTTCTTCAGGAAGAAGGGCTTATGCCCGAAACATCTATTCTCCTGTTCCTTGGATGCTGCCTGACCTGCTGCGCCTTTCCAGCAACACATTTTCAGCTCTGATCTCCAGCATCTGCAGCCCTCACTTTCTCCTTAGAAAACTTACCTCCAAACGTTGGCACTCTATAAAATCATAACCTGGTATTTGACCTGAAAGCAAGCATCATAAATAGTGGTCATATTAGCTATGGCATTGCTTTGAGAAGTGAGAATGCTAATGAACCAGTAAACAGACCATCTCACAACAATGCGATAGCAGCCACGGTCAGTCCAACTTGCAATATATACGTTGAAGGGTGTGAAACTATGATTCTCTGTAATAAATCTACCTGATGAGCAAACCTACATTAGGTCTTTAAATAAGTTAATCTTATTTTTGTTGTCATTGTAATGAGGTCAGCTATTTGGACCTCATAGAGTATGAGTTCCTTGATTGGGGCTGTTAATCTTGTCCACTTAGGGAGCCCTGGCTGACAGCTATGAACAGAACTGTTAGTGTTCTGTTCACTCTGAGGGAGTTGGATCAGTGTCAAAGACGTTCCACATGTAAATAAAGGGTGACTTGGTGACAGGATAGCAGCCTCTGTGAAGTTATTTCAATTTTCTTTACTGGCCCTCTGTGAGAGTAGTAATTTGAATGTCTAGAAAACACATAAATACAACACCAATCAAAAGTAAGTGGAATTCACTGCTACTCTTTATAGATCCCCTGATGGTATACAGTCTGTATCATTCAGTCTTTATAGATGGTCTTCTAGCAAGTTCTGCCCTCAGAGCTCCCATTTAGAGGCATTGTGCACTCACCGTTACATCAATTACATATACGTTTTACACCAGCTCAACTGTATTTCCAACCAACTCTCTGCAAGGATTTTATTCCATTCTCAGTTATATTTCAAATCTCCTGTAACCGAAGAATTCTGCTTTAGTTTATAAGCCTCTGATTTTATTGGGCAAGATTTTCCTGTTTGCATTCCCTCAGAAAACGTACATGCACAAAACATGATTAAGTTGTAATGATGTAACTATGTCCCTATGAACACCCAGGAATCAGGAATAAAGATACAGGCAGTATCTCGTGAAATAACTCCACGAAAGCTGATACCCCGTCACCAAGTCACCCTTTATTTACACATGCACAGTACATGACAGTGATCCAACTAGCTGAGAGCTGGCTCCTAGGCTGAGCAGAACCCCTGACACTCTTGTTTATATCTGTCAGCCAGGGATCCCTGATTTGACCAGATTAGCAGCCTTAGTTAGGGAACTCATATTCTATAAAGTCCGCCTGGCTGACCTCATTCTAATCACTATACCTGGGTTGTGAACAGGTTCCGTTCCTAAAATTGTTTGTAAGTTAATTTGTACATGAGTCAGAATGCATTGCAGAACAGTATAAAATCGACATTTGTATTTACAAGGAAGTGCTTGTATGTCATATCTTTAAAATTACACCCCTCTTTGTGATCACTTTCAGAAGTATTAGTGTCTGTAAGTTGAACATTGATAAATCAGGGATCCTCAGGAGTTTGAATCCTGTGTACCTTTGTGTCGGGACACTGGGAGGAAACAGACAAAAGTATTGTTTATTAATTTACATTAACTAACAGTCCAAAGGACTTTCTAACTGAAACTTTAAAAATCTTTGTTAGAAATGTTATCATACATATTCTTAATTAATGATATCAATTCCTTTTGCCTAATAAAAATAATAGCTTCTTTATTATTCCTGAGCAGATTCAGTTGTTAGCTTTGTGTTGTATGTGTAACTTGCCTTTAATTAATTTTGCCTTTTTGGACTTGACGTAGTTTGTGTATACAATTCTGTGACTCTGCCTGCCAGTCGGTTTGCTTTGTGTTTGTACTGTACATGCAGAAATCAGTTGGTTTGCTGTGAATATCTGGATATCTGACTAATAAAGCAGAATCATAGAATTGTACAATATAAAAGAGTCGGTTCAGCCTATTGTATCTATGCTATTGAAGCAATACTAAATCTGCACTTGTCCCATTTTCCCTCACCAGGCCCACAGCCTTGAATGTTCAGTTCAAGTGCTCATCCAAGTACTTTTTAAAGATTGTGAGTTCACCCACCTCAACCACCCTCACAGACAGTGCCTTCCACACCACAACGTATTTCAGTTCAAATGATTTAACCAACAGAAATAATCAACCTTTTACAAGTGATTTATTATTAGACCATTGCCACTGGAATGACATTACTTTGTCCTTGTTAATTGAGAACAAGGGTTGTTTCAAGGTGTGTGAGATAGTCAGGTTCCTGATCATGTTTTCTCTTTCAGTTTTAAAAATTTTCAGACCAAGAATTGAAATGAAATGGAGCATTCTGAAGTGCTTGGCAGTTCTGAATATTTATGAGCTTTTTAGTCTGGAAATTCGGTTTTTGATTTTAGTGCACAATTGACTAACTTAGCATTCGAACGCCCATTATTTTAACATGGGCATTGACCTATTTATTTTAAAATGATGAACAGAGTAATGTCATATGACTGCCATCAGTGCTCATATCCTAATGTCACAAACAATAATATTGAGGCTTTTGATGTTTTTTAAATGGCCAATGTCTCTCAATTGTTCTTTGTTGTTGATACGGTTGTTCCAGTTTCAAAGAATGTGTTGTTTTTTTCTTTATTAAAAATAGAAAATGCTGGAAGCACAGAGTGATTCTGTCAGTATCTAAAACAAGAAAAGATGAACTACTGGGCATTGACCCTGATCCATTTTTTAATGAAATACAGAAAAGTTCTGGTTTTAAGAACTATGGTCCTGTTCTGGCAGATGTCTGGGAGTGGGCAGTCATTTTGGGGTTAAGGGGGTGTGAGATTTGGAGAGTGTTTGTAATTAGAATGGAGCTGAGATAGACCCCAAGGGAGAAGATACGTATTTTGAAGAACATAGCCCCAGTTTATCGAAAACACTTATTTCTTTTAAGTCACCAAAAGATTTTCCTCAGGTTGAGATTCAACCTTCTAAAAGTTTATAAAACAATAAAGGATACAGATAAAGTTAATGGTAGTTGGCTTTTCCCTCGGATACAGGGTTTCAAGATTAAAGGGCACATTTTTAGGATGAGAGGAGAGAGATTTAAAAAGGCATTTTTTTTTACACAGAATGTGGTTCGTGTGTGGAATGAACTCCCTGAGGAAGTGGTGGATGTAGATACAATTAAAATGCTTAAAAGACATCTGGCTAAATACATGAATAGGAGGGTTTGGAGGGATATGGGCCAGGAGCAGGCAGGTAGAACTAGTTTAGTTTGGGATTATGTTCAGCACGGACTGATTGGTCTGCGACCATGCTATACGAGTCTATGATTCTATAATTCCTATACTGGCAGTTGGGAACCTGAACTGAGCATTTCGGAAGGTGTGGGCAATTTTCTTTGTTCAATGCAGGCATTGATTATGGTCCTCTTTTCTGTGTGATACAAAATCACTTTGATGCACAGTCAATGATGAAAGCACTCACTCCAAGTACTCACATTCATAGATTTGTACAGCACAGAAAAGGTCCCTTGGTCCATTGAGATTACAAAGACATAACTATCACTTAATGTGCACTAATCCCAATTTCTTGTACTTGTCCATAAGCTTTATAATATTTCAAGGTTAAAAACACAACACCAGGTTATAGTCTAACAGGTTCAGTTGGACGTGCAAGCTTTCAGAACACTGCTCCTTCGTCAGGTAGCTCGTGGAACAGGATCACAGGTCACAGAATTTACAGCAAAAGACCATAGTGTCAGTCAACCGATGTGATGTATTGAACAAACCTGGACTGAGTCACAGAGTCATAGAGACGTACAGCACAGAAACAGACCATGGTCCAACTCGTCCATGCTGCCCAGATATTCTAACCCAATCTAGTCCCATTTACCAGCACTTGGCCCATATCCCCCTAAATTCTTCCTATTCATATACCTATCCAGATGTCTTTTAAATACTGCAATTGTACCAACCTCCACCACTTCCTCAGGCAGCTCATTCCATACACGCACCACCTTCTGGGTGAAAAGGTTGCTCCTTAGGTCCTTTTTAAATCTTTTCCTTCCCTCCCTAAACCTATGTCCTCTACTTCTGGACTCCCCTACCCCGGGGAATAAACCTTGTCTCTTTATCCTATCCATGACCCTAATGATTTTATAAACCTCTAAAAGGTCACCCCTCAGCCTCCGATGCTCCAGGGAAAACAGCCCCAGCCTACTCAACCTCTCCCTATAGCGCAAATCCTCCAAACTCTGGCAACATGCTTGTAAATCTTTTCTGAACCCTTTCAAGTTTCACAACATCTTTCCAATAGGAAGGAGGCCAGAATTGCATGCAATATTGCAAAAATGACCTAACCAATGTCCTGTACAGCTGCAACATGACATCCCAACTCCAATACTCAATGCTCAGACCAATAAAAGAAAGCATACCAAATGTCTTCTTCACTATACTATCTACCTGCGACTCCACTTTCAAGGAACTATGAGCCTACACTCCAAGTTAAGTCTTTCAGGGTCAGGGATATTTGTCCTTGGATCTTCGGGTGACCATCCACCAAGGTGGACTTCAAGATACACAACAACGCAGAGTGGCCGAGCAGAGGCTGATAGCCAAATTTGGTGTCCATGAGGATGGCCTCAACCGGGACCATAGCACACTACAGGTGACTCCACTATAGTATACACGCACACTCACACATACACCCCACAATTACACTCTCGCGCACACCCTCTCACAGGCATGTACTCCATCACACTCTCCCACTCACACACACTCCCACTCATATACTCTCCCACTCTCTCTCTCCCTCACATGCACGCACACACACATTTAGGTTTATGAGGTGAATTATGTTCGGAAATACATTCTATTTTGTTCAAAAAACACACAATCTAGAGGCAGTCAATCCATATAGCATTTTATAAATTCCTACTTTGGAAATAGAATCAGTCTGACTCAAGATTGGAACACATACAGACTCTAACCTTACAACTTTAATGCATTGTCTGAGTTGAGATGTCACTTTTTTTCAATAAAACCTTAAATTATCTCAAAAATATGACTTGAAAGATGTTCTGGGATTTGCATATTAATGAATCAATACCTGTAACCCATTCTAATAGGTGAAAGACAGCAAAGTAGGTTTGTTCAATATATCGCACCAATTGTATGACACTGTGATCTTTTGCTAAAAATTCTGTGTCCTGTGATCCTGTTCCATTATTTACCTGACAAAGGAGCAGCACTCCGAAAGTTTGTTCTTCCAAATAAACCTGTTGGACTCTAACCTGGAGCTGTGCAATTTTTAACTTTGTCCACCCCAGTCCAACACCGGCTCCTTCACATTATAATGTATCAAGTGTTCATCTAAATATTCATTTTAAAGGTTTTCAGCCTCTACAACTTACCCAGATGGTGCATTCCAAATTCCCATCACTTGCTGAGTGAAGTTTTTCCCCAAATCCCCTCTGAACTGCCCTACAACTATGCTCTATTGTGACTGACCCCTCAACCAAAGTCACCCAATTGCTCTCTATTCACCTGGTCCATAGTCATCATAAAGTTATACACCTCAAATGACAACATCCTCAGTGCTTGGGATGAATTCAGTGACAGGTCAAAGGAGATAAGGAGATTAGATGTTTATATTTACCCAATTTCACCCTTTTCCAAAGGCTGATGGTGTAGGATGATGCAGGCATTGAGATATTTATACTTAATTCCTCTTGTCTTCCTGTTTCTAACCCTATCAGGATAATCAGTTATTCCCTTATCCCTCATATTCTTATTTTACATTTCCTTAAGCAAAACTATATCATCACTTCAGGCACTCCTCATAGTAACAAGTGCAACATTCTCACCATTGAGTAAATCCATTTTATTTTTCAATTTTTAGTGTCTGGGTTATATTGATAGCATTAAGGTTTCCATCTTAGTCAGGGGTAAATATAGGATAATAGGGTAAGGGAATGGGTCTGGGTGTGTTACTCTTTGGAGGATCAGTGTGGACTTGTTGGGCTGAAAGGCCTGTTTCCACATTGTGGGGATTCTATGATTCTATAACTCATCTTCCCCACAAATAAAACACTCAATGTATATCACTATACCAAAATCTTTCATAATTTTAAAGATGCCCAAAGAATCATCTCTCAGATTCCTTTCCTGTAAACTGTAAAAGTTTCAGCAGATTTGAAAAATAATCCTAAATTTTGATTATGTTAATTCATGCAACATGGGCATTCCTGGCTGGACCAGCAATTATTGCCTATCCCTTGCTGCCCTTGAGAAAGTGGTGGTGAGCTGTCCTTTGAACTGCAGCAGTCCATGTGTTTTAAGAATACCACAGTGACATTGGGGAGGAAATTCCAGGATTTCAACCCAACAGGAATGAATTAATGTGATATATTGCTGAGCAGGATAGTTTGGAGGGAAACTTGCAGATGGTGCAAGTATTTGCTGCCCTTGTCCTTCTAGATGATAACAGTCTTGGATTTGGAAGGTGCTGTCTTAGTATTGTTGATGAATTTCTGCAGTACGTCTTTTAGGTGTTACACACTGCTGTTGGTGATGAAGGAAGTGGATATTTATGGAGGTGGTGTCAATTAAGCGGACTGCTTTGCCCTGGATGGTATCAAACTTCTTGAGTGTTGTTGGAGCTGCACTTATCCAGGCAAGTCAGGAGTATTCCATCACATTCCTGACTTGTGCCTTGTAGATGGTGGGAAGGCTGTGGGCAGTCAGAAGGTGAATCACTTGCCACGGTATTCCTGGCCTCTGACTAGCTCTTATAGTCACAGTATTTGCAATGGTTAGTCCAGTTCAGTTTTTAATCAATGGCAACCTCCAGGACATTGACAGTATGGTATTCAGTGATGCTAATGCCACTTAATGTCAGGGGATAAAGATTAAATTGTCTCTTAATGAAGATGGTCATTGACTGACACTTATGTGACATGAATGTTCCTTGTCACATCTCAGCCCAAACCTGGATATTATCCAGGTCTTGCTGTAGTTGGACATGGATTGTCTTCGCAGTGTATGGGAAAGAGACTGGAAAGAGTCGATCAAATAGAAACCTTAAGAGTCAAGATACGTGCATTTTCTGTGCACTTGAGTCTCTGTAATGGATACGGTTAGGAAATGCATTGAGCTTGTGTCATGTTTTTTCCAAACTGTCTTCTGTATCTATATTACGTGATGTTTTTTCTTCTTTTTAATAAACCCATGTACTGACGTAAAGTGCATCTGCATCCTCACGTGAATATTTTACAGGGACTAACCATAACGTTAACTAACTAATAACAAAATTATACAAATGATTTATGAAGATCTGACTTGTCAAGTATTACCATCAGCTGGGATCATAACAGTCTTCCATTCTTGTGGCATCTTTATAAGTATTGTTTGCACTCTCCCATGCCTCTGTAGCTTTTTTAGAGTATGGTGAATTGTACTCAACTCTCTGCTTATGAAACAAAGCTTAATAAAGGGTTTGGCATGGCCAGAAATAAATATTAATCTTTTCTCTAAGGAGAACCCTCCCAGATTGTTCCACTTGATTATGAGACTAAAATCTCTCTCCCTTGATTAAAAATCACACAACACCAGGTTATAGTCCAACAGGTTTAATTGGAAACACTAGCTTTCAGAGTGTCGCTCCTTCATCAGGTGGTTGTGGAGGACACAACTGTAAGACACAACTGTAAGACACAGAATTTATAGCAAACGTTTACAGCATGATGTAACTGAAATTATACATTGAAAAATATCTTGATTGTCTGTTGAGTCTTTCATCTGTTTGAATACCATGATAGTTTTACTTCTTTCATCAGCAAATCACAATTTTTTTATATAAAAATTGCATTCTCAGGTTAACAATTGGTGTTAGCTAGATAATATGTTGAAGGTGTTAGCCCCCTGTGTTCTGTCTGTGCTATAATGCTTAGACTGATTCTAATCTAAAAAGTGAGATAACAGAGTCTTACATGAATTCATGCAGTTTTTGAGCAAAGTACAATGTAACTCTGTCTCTCTTGAAGCATTCTTGCAAATCACCTTTTTGACATCTCAATGACGGTCACATCCTTCCTAAAGAAAGGTGATAATACTTTGGTTGTTGACTAACTGAACTTTATTACTTTCTTGCTTTGGTATTGAATTCTGCTATTTATTCAGTTTAATATCCCATAGGTTGGATCAGCTACTCTCAGTGTTTCCTTTGACTTTCATCAATGCATGCACATGAACATCAAGGTGTCTCTGACCATAGGTGTTCATTAGAAATGTGCCATTAAGTTTATTAAGCATTTCCTTAACCTTTCTGTCAGTATACATCACCTCACACTTCTCTGCCTTAAACTAGCTTGCCTATCTAGTCCTGTTGAAATTGATTGGTTTCATCCCTACTGTTTCCAGCACCTTCCACATTGGCAATTGTTTAAATATCAATATTCTCTTCCTTCATCCCTGCATGAGTCCTGCTTCCTTCTGTCTCCGAAACCTCCTCTAGCTCCACACCATCCAAAAAAACCTGTCCTCATTAATTTGTGCCCCTTGAGCAAGGGGGTCCTGTGGCATGATGGTAGTGTTCCTTCCACTGAGCCAGGAGATCTTGATTCAAGTCTCATCTGCACCAGTGATATGTAATAATATCTCGGAATGGGTTGGTGAATATTTTTGTTGGTCTCTTGAGCATTACCAGTTTTTATTGCTCTGTCATTGGCAGTCACAGCATCAGTTGTTTGGATCCGAACCTGGCTTCCTCTCCCTAAACCATTTCTCTTATTATATGTCTTTCAGACACTCCTTAAAACCTATTTCTTTGACCAACATTTTGCTCACCTAATAATATTTCCTTATGTGGCTCAGTGTCATTGTGTATTTGCTAACACTCCTCAAGCACTTTGGGACATTTCACCACATTAAAAATTTAATATGAAGGTAAATTGTTGTTTGTGCATATTTGCAATCTAAAATCCCTGTGTTCCTCTACATGTTTTAGATTTTCATTTTCTAAGCAAAATGCAACTTCCTTATATTTCTTGCTAAAATGTAATACCTCACATGCATTCTTGTTGAAATTAACATGTTCATATTGCAACCTTCCATATGTTTTTGCAGCCTTTCTCAGTGCTGAGTATCCCCAACTCAGCCCCGACTAGGTGTCATCTGTAAATTTAAAAATTATATTTTTGATTCCAAAGTATAATTGATGAATATAAGTTGTGAATAACCCTATCCAGCTGTGAACATCACTCTGAATAATAAAATCAAACAAAGAACTGTGGATGCTGGAGATCTGAAACACACAAATGCACAAAGTGCGGGAGAAACCCAGCAGGTCCAGCAGGATCTGTGGAAAAGGGTCACACAACTCAAAAAAGTCATGGAGGCATAGAGAGGTACAGCATAGAAACAGACCCTTTGTTCCAACTTTCCCATGCCGACCAGATATCCTAACCTAAGCTAGTCTCATTTGCCAGCACTAGGCCAATATCCTTCTGAACCCTTCCTATTCATATACCCATCCAGATGTCTTTTAAACATTGTAATTGTACCAGCCTCCACCACTTCTTCTGGCAGCTCATTCCATACAAACACCACCCTCTGCGTGAAAGAGTTGCCCCTTGATTCCTTCTTAAATCTTTCCCTTCTCATCTTAAAACCACCAGTTTTGGACCCTTCTATCCTGGGAAGAAGACCTTGACTATTCACCCTACCCACGCCCCTCATGTTCCTATAAGGTCATCCCTCAGCCTCCCACGGTCCAGGGAAAATAACCCATTAACTCCTTTTGTCTGTACAGATGCTGCCAGACCTTCTCCAGCACTTACTGTATTTGAGTGACTAAATAAGTATCCTGTATTCTTCACTCTCTGCTTTCTGTCTTTAAGCCAGAGAGTTATCCATCTATTCCTTGTTTCCTTACCCTAACCTGACCTAATTCTTTCATCTCAGGCTTTTTGAAAATCTAGATAATACATATCTGTAACATTATCCTTGTCTAATCTCTCTGTTTTCCTTTAATGCTATTCAAGGCATTAGGTCAAGCAAACATTTCCTTTTTGAAATCCATTTTGATAACCCATTACTTGTTAGATTTTTAATTTCTTGCTGAACCTGTTGTGAATTTTCAATATTTTCTATTTTAATTTTGAATTGTCCCAATTTGTCAGATTTTACTTTTAACCATGATCTCATTGAATGACTGAATGGATTTGATGGGATGAATGGCCTACTTCTGTTACTATTTCTTCTGGTCTTAAGATTTCTGCTTTAGTATAAAGTAGTGATTCTTTATATCTAATCTGTACTACTACTGCTCACAATTTAGGACCATCAAGTGAATAATTAATTCACTCAGTTGGCTGGACAGCTAACAGCACCAGCTGAGCTTATCATGAAAAATCTTCGCTTTCAGCCTCTCCCCTCACCTGGGATGTTGTGACCCTTAGGTTAAACCACCATCAGTTATCTCTCTCTAATCAGGGTACAGCCCTATGGTCTGGTAAGGTCATGGTGACTTTACCATTTATTTGAATAATTTCAATAAACATACGAGAAAATGAAATCCTGGTGAAGCCAAGAGATGAGAATGGTTAGTTCATTGTTTACTGTGCAAGCTTATTATAGCGTTGATCAAAAGCTTATTCAGTCAAGAAACAGAATTTAAGTTCCTAGCTGTGCAAATACCATGAACACTTGTCACTTGTCTTTACCTCGGTTCCCAAACTTCAGCTTGCTCTGTTACATGCATTGCATATTCACTAAGGTGATACATAAGGTGATCTGTCCTGTGTCTCTGTGAAAGCTACTGTGTGATTTCTTGCTAAAGGAATGCAAGATGCTTTTTTGTTTCTTCTTCCAATTTCATGTAAGAATCAATTGGCTTCTCAATTCAATTTATTATGACCTCAACTGATTATGATCCTGGATAAGTGAGACCCTGCAATTAAACTTGCCTTGATAGATCTTTTTTAATTGCTCGGTTAATTAACGTGGTGGTTAATTATTAAGGCTGCATAAAATATTTAATAACAGAACAAAAGTCTATCACACAAAACAAGTAAATAAAATAAGTGCAAGCTATCTAAATAAAGAGGTCTGTTTGAAAGATCTCAAAACACAAAAGAAAACAAACTTTCAACTTTCTTTCTGATACAACACTTTACAGAAATTCAAGTGCAGAGAAATTATACCCCTACCTTAACTCTTATATTTCTATTTTATGATGTGGAGGTGTTGGTGTTGGACTGGGCTGGACAAAGTTAAAAATCACACATCAACAGGTTATGGTCCAACAGATTTATTTAAACATACAAGCTTTTGGAGTGCTGCTCCTTTACTATTTTACTAATTCCTTACAGTTTCTTTCTCGTGGAGTGTAGAGACAAATCATATACCCTTTTCCAATTTGACAACACAAATTTTTTTCACGCATCTAAGAAAGTATGCTTTTTCAGTTTTACTAACCTACAGATTTCTAACCAAAGTCTCTTGGTCTAGAAATTTCCAAAACTATCCATTCTATGGATGAAACGTGTCCCTTGACTTATTAAAACTCTCCCAAGCTGAGAAACTAAATCTATTTCTACTCCTACCCCGATGTCTCCTGAATTGAATTTTTAAAAATCTTGCTCAATCTTAGATTCTTCTGAACTGAGAACAAAGAGAATGACTTTAATATTTAGAGCTGAAAATGTGTTGCTGGAAAAGCGCAGCAGGTCAGGCAACATCCAAGGAGCAGGAGAATCGACGTTTCGGGCATGAGCCCTTCTTCAGGATGCTGCTCTGATCTCCAGCATCTGCAGTCCTCACTTTCTCCTCAAAGACCTTAATATTTACCCAACCTGTCAAAAAGACAGCAGTATAAACATCTTTCTATTAAAAGTATCGGAGTCTTTGACTTGAACAAATGTTAGATTTAGTCACTGTTTCAGAAGGGCTGTCTGACCTTTGTATTTTTAAAAATAAAACTGTTCCCAGAAGCAACCAACTGCCTCTATTTCAAAGTCCACATTTGAACAATGGTAATAATATTTACATAAATTATACACAAATTACTCGGCTGAGCACATAAGGTCAATGAGAAATCAATCATCAACCTAGTCCGGATAACCCTGTGGGACAAAATGTTGAAAAATCAAATTTCTTTTTCATACATTCCAAGGATATGGATGTCTTTGGAAAAGTCAGAGTGCATTGCTCACCTTTAATTGCATTTGCTAAAGTTGGGGAAAGGGCGAGCCACCTTCTGGGAAACTGTAAGAGTTGCTCAGCCATTTCTAATAGACATTAAGAGTCATTCAATTTGCTGTGGTTCTGCAAATTACATGTGGCTCAGACTCCAAAAGGCCAAATGATCAGTCCCTAAATGGACATTAATAATCCAAGCAGTTTACAAGAATCTTGGTAGCTTCATGATCACCATTGATCTGAGTGTTGACATGGATACCACCATGACACGTGGGGACACCTCCCACCATGTGACTCAGCCAATGTCGTCTATCTCATATGCTGCAGGCAAGGATGTCCTGAGGCATGGTACATTGGCGAAACCGAGCAGACGCTACAGTAACAGATAAATGGACGCTGCACAACAATCACCAGGCAGGGGTGATCCCTCCAAGTCAGGGAACACTTCAGCAGTCTGGGACATTCAGCCTTGTTCCTTTGGGTGACCATCCTCCAAGGTGGACTTTGGGACAAGCAATGATGCAAAGTAGCAGATGAGAGGCTGACAGCCAAGTTTGGTACCCATGGGAATGGCCTCAACCGGGACCTTGGATTCATGTCACATGACAGGTGACCCCACTATACACACACACACACATGTACATACTCATACACTCACGTAGACTATCTCTCATACACAAGCTCTCTTTCACAGGCCTACACATGCATCCCCCACACTCACATCCATGCACACACCCTCTCACAGGCTTATACCCCATCACACTCACGCACATACTTGACCAAGCTTACACAGACACATACACGTACTCTTTCACATGTACTCACACCCACATGCACACACTCAGTCTATCTCTCCTGCACGCACAAATTTATATATATATGGGGTAAATTTGTGTTTGCAGAATTTAATTTTATTTTTGTCAAAAACTGCATCAGTCTGTGCAAGATTCTGTAAGTCCCACTTTAGAAATAGAACCAGTCTCCCTCAACATTGGGACACGGACAGACTTTAACCTCACATGTTTAAGGCATTGTCTGAGCTGAGATGGTATCTATTGTTAGAAAAGCTAAAGCTATGTAGAGAATGTAACTGAAAAGGAGACCTGGGAATTACATATTAAACAACTGGAACTGGCATAGCCCATTCTAAAAGATGAAAGATTTAATCTAAATGTGTTTAACATATCATTATTCCTCCATAACACTGTAACCCTTTTGCTATAAATTCTGTGTCTTATGATCTTATACTCCACAACCACCTGATGAAGGAGCAGCGCTTCGAAAGCTAGTGCTTCCAAATAAACCTGTTGGACTATAACCTGGTGTTGCATGATTTTTAACCATTGATAACAATAGACTTTAGTTGCAGATTTACTGAATTAACTGAAATTAAATTACCCAAATATCAGGGTGGGATTTGAACTTAATAGACATAGAACATAGAACATTACAACGCAGTACAGGCCCTTCGGCCCTCGATGATCTCAAGATCATTCATAGAAAAATTGTTACTCCAGTAACATAAGCACAACCACTGCATGTGATGCAACATTCCATGCAAATATCCAGTCATCTGCATTATAATCCACTGTTGAGTAAGCCGCTGTCTCTGCTCAACATAAGTGATCCCATGTTGCTGACTGAAGAAGAGCATGGAAGCTACAATTTATCTCTCAATCAACCACAGACAATCTAATTATTCATACACCACTATTTATGGGATCTAACTATTCATAGATTGGTAGCCGCACTTCCTACTTTACAGTGTTACTACACTTCAGAAGTAATTTATTGGTGGTAAAATACAGTGGGACAACTCAACATCACAAAAGATGCTACCATGTATGAAAGATTATTCTTTGTCGATATCATAGATAATTTTAAAGTTATGATAATAAATATACTACACAGAGATTTGTACTTTGGGTGGCATGCTTTACTACATTAAAAAACACAACTATTTGTGGAATTTGTAAAATGGATTCTAGAACTCAGAATCTAAATGAAGATTTTAATTGGAATATCTGTAAAGCTTTATCTATGGTATTAGATCTTTATAAAGAGATACAATGTCAGCAAAAGCTTTGGAAATTACAGTTGCCGGAGAGTGAAAGATGGATAATTGCAAGTTTGTATAGGTGGAAGTCAGTAATTATGGAGTTCAGTATTGTTTGGAGATCATAAAAGCAGTTTGGAGAAACTAGGCAGTTCAGTTAATTATAAATGGAATAAAAGTCTTCTGTTGTTAAACTGGTACTAAAAGGAATGCAAAGTGAAAAGAAAAAAGTAACATGTAATGTTGCCAAAGCCAGAGCACCATTGTGGAGATACTATAGAGTCCTGATTTCAAAAATACTGCTGACAATCACTAATTCTCTCCCACATCTTCCCCCACCCCAAGAAGCTAATATCCCTCTGCAAGCCTTTCTGTCCCCCTTATCGTAATCCTCCTTTAAAACCCTTATTAAAATTAGTTTAACCCTCCCCCCACCAAATGCCTCTGATTGCCGGAGAAACTACTGCAAGATCATCTCTTGCAACCTCTTTCTATCTTCCTATTCTTTCACGTTGACTCCATTTTTTTACATTACAAATGCTGTAAAATTGCAAGTCAGAGTATTTTTCTTCTCTAACAAGTTAATCTGAAATAATATTCCACATTTTCCTTGTATAGACCATTCACAATCCTAACATGAATCATGCAGAAGAAACCTTCAAACCCATGCCACTGAACATATACAAAACCTACATTAATCCTAACCGTGAATGTTTTGTCGTTTCAAGTGCTCATCCAAGTACTTTTTAAAAAGTTGAGAGGTTGCTTACCTCAACTACCCTCCCAAGAATCCCAGACACCCACCACATTCTGTGTGAAAAATGATTTCCTTAAATCCCCTTTAGACTTCCACTGTTAAATTATGGCCCTTTGTTATTGATCCTTTGATTAAGGGGAACAGCTGCTTGCTATCCATCCTGTCTATACCCATAAATTGCACACATATGTACGACAAATTTGTTGTGGTGAAGGTGAAGCAGTTTTCTCCAGATCTTATCTTGTCAATGCACAGGATTTAAATATGTATCATCCAAAGTATTTTTAATACACGGATTGCTGTGTTTGGGGTGGGGGATTAATCCAAAATTGAAGTACAAATATTCCAGGGCTTCTGAACCCATGCATAACTCTCATCTTTGTTCTTGAGCTTAAAAAGCAACGTTTTCATGTTGCCTTTGTCCGAGTCTAAGTTGGAAATGATTTTATAACCTTTCATATTCTAATTGAATGATATCTCTCCCAAGCCTCCGTAGCTTTGACAGAAAAACTCCATCAGTGGACAGCAACAAACTTAGAGGGAAAAAAAAATCTGGAGTTCAAATATTCAACTCCAGAAATTGTCATCCCAGTCATCCAGGGCAGATATCTAACCCAAAACTTTAAATGTAAATCGTAGCCTTTTATGCAGAACTTTGTCACATCGTTCTCACTTGTCAATGTAAATCCATGGGTTTTGCATAACCATCGTATTAAAAAGTGAAGGAGATTTGAGAAGGACAATCTTCTACAATAACATGTCAGCAATCCTGAAGTTTGCTCTGGTGAATGTTACCAAATTTATTTTGTGTGACTAACTGATGTAATTTCTTAGAACTGTTTATTACTGTTTTTGGAAATAGGCATTAGCCACAATATTCTGTCAACACCTTCACAAAGAGCACCAATCTCTCACAAATTTAGTTCAGAGTATCATCCCCTGATAATGAGCACTTATGATGCAGTGATAGTGTCTCTAATTCTCAACCAGAAGGTTGGAATTAAAGTCCCACCTGCCCATGTATTTATCTTCTGTGAACCAGTTGATTAAAAGATTTGTTGGCTTTGACCCGCTTCTGCTTATCAAAAATTCCATTTTATTTACACCAACGTTAGTAACTCTGCATGGATGTTATTTATTAACATTTGCATAGAAAATAATTTCACAGCACCAGTGGATTTAGCAAAAATACTTTGTATAGTTTAGAGCCATAGAGGCAAGTAAGATAGGGTCTTGGGTTTAGAAGGGGTTTGATAAGGTATCTCACGAAAAGTTAATTCACAAGGTTGGATCATATGAGATTTAGGGTATTTTATCAGTTTAGATAGGTGACTGGCAAATGGACAGAAGACAGAATTGGCATAAATTCTTTTTGGATGGCAAGATGTAACTAGTGGGGTGTTGCAGGGTTCGGTCCTTGAACCCCAGCTATTTACAATCTACATTAATGACTTGGATACAGGGATAGAGGGCTGTATGGCCAAATTTGCGGATGACATAAAAATAAGTGGGATGGTAAATTGCAGTGAGGAAATCAGAACTTTACATATGGATATAGATAGGTTAGGAGAGTCGTTCAAAATGTGGCAGCTGGAGTTTAAAGTGGATCAATTCGAGGTCGTGCATTTTAATCAGAAAAATGGGAAGGTGACATATTATCTAAATGGGGAGAGACTTCGAGGTGCTCCAGCGCAGAGAGATCTCGGTGTACTCATTCATGAGTCACAGAAAACTAGCATGCAGGTACAGCAGATAATAAAGAAAGCTAATGGAATGTTGGCTTTTATAGCGAAAGGGAAAGGAATAGAATATTAAAGTAAGGAAGTATTGTTGCAACTATAGAAGGTATTGGTGAGAATGCCCCTGGAGTATTGTGTGCAGTTTTGGTTCCCTCATTTGAGAAAAGATGCTGTGGCATTGGGGGCAGTTCAGAGGAGGTTCATTAGATTGATCCTCGAGATCTGGGGTTTGTCGTATGAAGAGAGATTGAACAGTTGACACTCTCTGGAATGTGGAAGGATGAGGGGAGATCAAATTGAGGTATTCAAGATGATAAAAGGTGTGGATAAAGCAGACATGGAGTGAGTGCATCCCCTTGTGGGGCATTCTGGGACAAGAAGTCATAGTCTTAGGATAATGTGTAGCAAATTTAAAACAGAGTTGAGGAGAAACTACTTCTCCCAAAGGATTGTGAGTCTGTGGAATTTGCTACCCAAAGTGCAATGGATGCTGGGACAGTGACTAAATTTAAGGAGGAGTTAAACAGAAATTCAAAATGTAATGGTTTGAAGGGATATGGGGACAAGCCGGGAAAATGAGGGTGAGTATCATATCAGCCATGATCAAATGGTGAAGCAGACTTGATGGGCCGAATGGCCTAATTCTGCTCCTATATCTTATGAATGTTGGGAAAGGGATTGAAATCCCGTTTGGGAACAGGAAGGTCATTGAGAGACTGATTGCCACATTAATTGCCATAAATGGGCTGACACAACATTTTAGTGGATCACACTTGACCGAATGTCCTCTCTTTCTTGATGATTAGTAATATGGAATCATAGAATCCTTACAGTGTAGGAGCAGGCCATTTGGCCCATCGAGTCTGCTTCAAAAAGCACACTATCCCCTGACCCTATAACCCTGCATTTCCCATGGCTAATCCACCTAGCTTGCACATCTTTGGACTGTGGGAGGAAACCCACGTAGACAGGGGGAGAATGTGCAAACTCTACACAGACACTCACCTGAGGGTGGAATCAAACCAGAGTCCCTGCTGCTGTGAGGCAGCAGTGCTAACCACTGCACCTCTTATAAACTCAAAAGTGAAGATGAATGAGAAGGCTTCTTAAAAGTTTATCACTCAAAACTGATCACTTGCTACAGGAGCGTGGAGCAAGACATTTTAGGACATTTTGCAGGAAATTCTCTCAGAATTTCATGTAAACAGAGTAAGTGCTGTGTTACTCCATCTCTTATTGGAAACCTTATGGGAGTCACCAGGAGCAAGGGAGTACCTGTTCTGCAAGAGGCAAGGAAGGAACATATGACCCCTGGTTAAGACCTTGTTGACCCTCTCAGAGAGTCTGAGTCACACTGAAACATTCTGTGTGTGTTAGCCTGCACGCGTGGTAATTTCAGTGAAACATAGTGCAAGCACCCACATACACAGCTCCATGAAAATTACTTCTAATCCGCACTTGATTGGTATGCCTGCAGTTATTTCAGGTTTAGCATTTCCAGGCAAGTTTAGGTTACATTAATCAAGTATTAGGATCATGACTTATTAAAACTAATCAAAATAATTCAGATTTTTTTATACCCATTTTGACGGTGTTTACCACCTAAATAATAGTCTGGTGATGGCAAAATTGTATTGTCACTAAGCTTGTAACGCCAAGGCCTGGTCTAACACTCTGGGGATGAAGGGTCAAGTTCCATTACAGCGGCTGTGAAAACTGAATTCAGTCAATAAACTTGGAATAGACAAGGAAGAATATAAAGAGCTTGTAAAATTATGTGAATAGGTCAGTTGAGTGGACAAACATTTGGATAATGAAGTATCATGTGTGGAATTTTGGTGCAAAGAGTCATAAAAGAAACATATTATCTAAATGGCAAGCGATTGCAGAGCTCTGAGGTGCAGAGGGATCTGGGTGTGCTACTGCGTGAATCACAGAAAGTTAGTATGCAGGTACAGCAAGTTATCAAAAGAGCTAATAGAATGTTGTGGTTTATTGCCTGGGGAACTGAACATGAGAGTAAGGAGTTGATGCTTCAGTTGTACAGAACGTTGCTGAGACTACACCTGGACTACTGTGTACAACACTGCTCACTGTACCAACAGAAGGGTGTTAATGTATTGGAAGCAGTTCAGAGAAGGGTCATAGATCAATAACTGGAATGAGCAGGTTCCCTTACAAGGAAAGATGAGACAGGCCGGGCCTGTGTCCTCTGGAGTTTAGAAAAGTCGGGGTGACTTAATTGAAACATAGAAGATCTTGAGGAGACTGGATGTTGAAAGGATGCTTCCTCTTGTGGGTAAATCTAGAACCAGGGGTCATTGATTAAAAATTAGGTGTTACTATTTTAAGGCAGAGATGAAGAAAAATAAATTGAGTTCTCAGTCTTTGGAATTCCCTTCCTCGCAAGGCATTGGATTTAGAATCTTTAAATATTTTTAAGGCGGAAGGAGATTCTTCTTTACCGAGGGATGAAAGATTAGGGGATATGCAGGAATGTAGATTTGAGGTTAAAATCTGACCAGACATGGTGTTATTCAGTGTGAAACAGGTTTGAAGGGCCAAGTGGCCTACTTTTGTTCCTTGTTTGTATGTTTAAATGTTTGAAAATAAAGTTGGCCTCAATGATGACTATGACAGCCATCGATGATTGCCATAAAATCTCATTTGGGTTCACAAATGCCCTTTAGACAAGGAAATCTTCCATTCTTATCCAGTTAGACCCCTATGTGACTCCAGAGATGTAAAGATGTCACTTAATGTCAGAAACATTAATTCCAATTTCTCTCTACAGATTCTGCCAGACCTGCTGAGCTCTTCCAGCCATTTCTGTTTCTGTCCCTGTAAAGGTGCCATCATTAATTAGATGCCAAAATGTCAAACATGCAATTCAAGGCCAATGAGGGATGGGCGGCAAGACATTATCAAAAATGCAAACGTACCATGAAAATATTGGGGAAAAATATCTTCTCTCAGCCATCCAATACTCAATCTTTAATTCATATTTTTGCAAATTAACAGGGGAATTATGTTGAAGCTTCATGAGGGCCCTTGTTTACATTTACAAAGGACTAAATGCCTATGGATGTTGACGCTCATTGCTCTCATGAACGTGAGCTTGCCCGCATAGCTCAGCCACAATCTGAGTCAGGTACATCTTGTTGCATGACGTTCAAGAAACAGGAAGTGTGAGGAAAGATTGCACCATCCCTCACACATTATCTAAAATATAAACACAGAATAACAGAAACAGGCACAATTATTTGTCTGATTGGTCTTCTACAATAGTCCTGGACACTGGGAGAATCATCAACACCTTTTGGACAAAATCTCCACATGTGATTTTCATCCAGTAAATTCTCTCTCCATTCCCAAATTTATTCTTCCTTTTTTTACATAAAGCAAGCATTATTTGGATTGCTAGATGCCAACATTGATCCAAAGCTTCATGGATTGACCGGTGATGTTGTGTCTGGTTGAAGCCAGAGATAGATCGTTCTGAACTGGGAGAACCTTCATTACTGCCTCATGAAACAGAAGTGAGTTACCCCTGACATTGGAGAATCTGTATTGAGAAGATTGATTTCTCTATTTTATTGTAACAGAATGCAGCTATAGTTGAAGTTAGGGATTCCTTCTGACTGGATTAGATGAAATTATTGCTAAAAGAGTGCCTCCTGCCTAATTTCACTGGAGCAAAACTAGTGTGAAGATAAAATGGCTCTCTATGCTTTCACATACTTACTCCCAAACAGTTGTTTTTACAAAGGTAAGCATTATCCTTTCTGGAGACCCCTTGAAAGTAATTCTTCAATGAACAAAATGAAAAGGAAAGGAACTGTTAGGTTTTAAATTGAGATTTATATTCCACAAGCTTGTATTTTGCAAGAATCTCTTCACCTTACTGAATCAACGTTATATCATTTTTAAAAACAAAAATCCAACGGATCAAATGCATTATAACAAACATTTGGGGCATGCAGGGCTGGAATTCATGTCTTTAAGGATGAGAGGAAAGGGCACGACCAATGCACCATAATAGCTCCTGGTCAAACCTACTTCAGATATTTTTCTAAACAACTTGTTCAGAGATTTTATTCGATACTTCAGGAGCAGATGGGATCTGAATCCAGGCCTCCTACCTGAGAGGCCAGGATACTACCATTGCACCACTGGCCAGGACACTGCCATTGCATCACTGGCCCTCTGACATGTTTTCTGTCACAATAAAATAATTTAATGCAGCTGAACTTTAAATTGGGCCAAGACTTTAATTTTAGAAAAAACATATTAGCTTTGTACAGTCTGTCGATGAATAAACATTCAACTTCCAGATAATATAGGTACCTACAGCCATTAGATTCCCTACAGTGTAGAAACAGGCCCTTCGACCCAACCAGTCCACACCAACCCTCCGAAGAGTAACCCACCCAGACCCATTTCCCTCTAACTAATGCACCTAGTACTATGGGCAATTTCGCATGGCCAATTCACCTGACTGGCACCATCTTTGGACTGTGGGAGGAAACTGGAGCACCTGGAGGAAACCCACGCAGACGCAGAGAGAATGTGCAAACTCCACACAGACAGTCGCCCAAGGCTGGAATCGAACCTGGGAGCTGGAATCGAACCTGGGCGCTGGAATCGAACCTGGCATTCTCTAGTTGATCAGAAACACTTGATTTTGGGAAAGGCCAGAGACCCATTCAGGTTTGAATCGGGTCAGGGTTTTGAATGTAGTTATTTATGGTGTTGGAAGAAGTCTGTATTTCTTTTCCTGTTTGACATGAATTCCTTCATCAGTGTGGGTGTTTTTATCATGAAAGGGAAGAATGGGCATAATTATGACTTTGCCAGTTCAGTGAAATGAATGGAGTCTCGGGGCACTTGAGACAGGTACCCTATAAGCATGCCCCATCGCACTTTGCAGAGCTCCCCAGGTACTGCATCAAATTGTAAAGCAATACCTGCTTTGGTGGCAGGAGAAAACAGAAGCTGTAAGGAAAGGAAACAGCTTGTAATGTTCTGACCAGCTGTGAGAGTGGAATTGGAGAGGCTGTAATTGTGTCGCTTCTCCCCCTCCAGCCCCTCCCACCACCGACCATTAGAGTACATGGAAACCCAATCCTGGGCATTTTGCACAGAATTGCTTTTAAACATGCAGTGACCCTCGCAAGGAAATCTGATAAAAGGCTACCAGCTCAAGTAGTTTACAATGACATATCCATCTGGGATAATTGCTGTCTATCTACTTAACACAGAAAAATGTAACATTAGAATGACTCTTTCTACATATGGTCAATATATATCATAATTCGAGACACCATCAGAGTGACTGCCGTCTGCCGATGTTATAAATACAAAGCCTGAGAAATCTGGAGCATGAATTCATTGATTAGTCCCTTCTGTTATCACTTTGACAGATTGTGTTAAGCTATAAAGGTTGCTGAAATAAGGATAATCTTTGCAATTTAGCAGTTATTTTATGACATAAATATATTGTGGCAGTTTTCACCTTCTGCAAAATCTGCTTGTACAGGAAGAAGCTTCCTACTAAAGTGCTAATATATCACTTTCTACTGTGATGACCATAATTGGGAGGGGGTGGGGTGGGGAGGGAACGGTGGGGGATTGATCCAAATTTGCATACTTTGAAAACCTATAGCTGGAGCATCACTCACACAAAATAGTGTATGACTTTCTGTGAACAGTTACAGACACCAACCTGCTTCTCGCGCGCTCTCTCTCTCTTCCTCTCTCTCCTCCCGTCTCTCTCTTTTCCCCCCACTCTGACGTTCCCAGGATGTGAGTGCCTACGGTTCAGAAATTTAGGATGTGGTCCCTTCAGTATCCACCTATTTAGCCCAGGGAAAGAATGGGTTTCCTCTTGACAAGAAGGGAAAGGAAAAAGTGATTACTCCAATGCTTTTTTTTTAAAAGAGAGTCTCAGGGCATTATTGTGTCACACGCTCACATAAACAGACAAAGTGTAAGTTTCTTCAGATTCTCTGACCCTTCTGTCTCTTCCTTGCATGCAGTCAATTCATCTTCTTTTCAGACAGTCTCTAGTTCTGGAAGCTATTGAACCAGCCAACTGATGTCAAGGACTTTCCTAATTTGATGCCCCTATGTGCCACTTTGCATTGGGCTCCTTGTCACTGCAAAAATAACAATCCACTGCGACAGGTTTTGTAATGCAAAGTGAAGCAGAAATAGCAGAAATAAGAAAGAGCAAGATTATATCTCTTTGGGCGTGTTAACTCAGAAGAAAAATATTGCAAAGCAAACGTGTTCTCACAACTCAAACTGCAAACCTTCAGTGAGGATACATTCGAATCTTATCAATGCAGGGACAGAAATGCAAGTTACTGGATAGATTTCTTGAATAATGCTGTTTTACAAATAATGAGAGGATGTTTCCTCATTTGGGACAATCTAAATGATGTTGTAGTTTTATGATAAGGATGGCAGATTTAAAACAGAAATGAGGAGAAATTGCTTCTTTCAAAGGGTTGGCAAACTGTGGAATTCAATACCCCAGCATATGGTGGATGCCGGGAGGTTGAGTAAATTTGAGGAGGGGATAGACATGATTAATAATGGATTGAAGGGTTAAGGGGAACAGGCAAGAAAGTGAAGTAGAGGCTGAGATGACATCAGCCAAGATCGTATCAAACGATGGAGCAGGCTCGAGGGGCTGAATGGCCTATTCCCCTTATGTTCTTAGTAGCAACATGCATCTAAAGATTGACGTGGAGTCCAACTATGTACATTCGAAAGTAATGACTGAGCAATTCAAATTAGTTTTTAAAATAGTCACTGAAAACATTTCAAATATTTCAAATGTTTTACTTGAGTTGCACTTTTAAAAAGATGATTAATCTCAGATACAATTTAAAGTTAATACAATGTAAAGGGAGGTTTCTTTCTTTTAATATTACAATATTATTCCAGCAATGTGAGAGAAATAGACAAGTAAACCTTGGTAGTTCTGCCAGACATTGTGACATTTACACAAAGTATGCACGACAAAATCAATAAGGACTTGCTGATGTTTATATTATGGTAAATGTATTGTCATATGGACTAGGTTGAATTTATTTTAATCTCCGATCCTTGTTCACATTGCATTAATATCATAAAATGTTATCACCAGTTTTGTTTGTAGAAAAGATTCAATCTCAATGAAACTTTCTCTGTGTTCACTTTCCAAATCTATTTTATTAAGCCTTATTGATAAAGCAAATGTATTTCTGACAGCAAAGTGAGATGAGGATTCTAATATGTGTGAATATAGAGTGCCAATTCATTCGCATCGGTTACTCCATCACCTTTATAATTTTTTTAAAAAATCCTGCAGAAGCTTTCTGTGAATACTTAAGGATGTCTGTGCAATTAAGGCAAAAATGAGGAGGAATTTCTTCTCTCAGGTACTGGTGTTTGTGGAATTCTTTACTGCAGTGGGCTGTCAAGACTGTGTCATTAAATTATATGATGAGTCATATGAGTCTAATGACATATTCAAGGTTGAGGTAGACAGGTTTTTTTAAAGCATCAAGGGAATCAAGGGTTATAGAGCAAAGGCAGGAAAGCACAGTTGAGAATGATCAGATCAGCCAGGATTTCTTTGTAAAGCAGATCAGACTCAGTGGGCTGAGTGACTTAGTTCGGTTTCTACGTCTTATGAACCACCGAAGATCTGTGTTCCGACTAATATTTTTCTGCCGCTATGCAGACCTCCAAGGTCCGAGCAATGCAGTGATTTCCAGAATCAGAGGTCTGCACTGTTTGTGGATCCTGAGAGGAACAATGCAATTTTAAGGGAACATTATTGAAGACGTGAGAACACGATAAGCTGATATAAAAGGAACCTGGATTTCATTTGTCCAAATGCAGCATCCGCATAAATGGCACATGGTTTCTGTACAAATGATACACCTATATCAATAGCAAGTTTTGAGAAGATTTGTACCTATATCAATCACAACATAAACCTATGTATATATCCCTATACAGTCATTCTGCTACAACACACATTTCATTAACATTGATGATTTGGGGCGCTGTTTCTGCAGTGCAAACTTTTAAAATGTGTGTAGGCTGTAACACAATTACATCGCCAACACATTAAGTGCTGTTTCTAAAGCGCGATTTTTCTATCATGCAAGGTTGCTCAAGAACACAACAATCATGTTATACACTTGACTGTAATTGCTCTTGCAAGATATCTATTTGTTGATAAATTAATCAAAGGCATTTTCTTACTTTAGGGAACTTTTTTCCCAAACAATCAAGCCCCTCAACTTTGGTTGAGTTTCCATTCTTTTTGTTTTGTTTACATCTGTCTGAAATATTTCAGGACATTTTAATATGTTCAATGTTATATAGAAAACAAGGTGTTTCCATTGGTTTTGGAGTCAGTGATGAAAGACCATGAGGTCAACGCTGCAGTGGAAAACATGATGAAGGAAAGCGAAGTGAAATGTGTTTTTTTCCCTAGAAGGTCGAGCATGGAATGCCTTGCAGCATCACACAAAACTAGATAAACATTTCAGTCCCAGTGTATGAAGGGAGAGGGAGGTTGTGTGTCATTGTCTTGTAGCAAAGAGCCAGTAATGACTTTTTGATGTAATTCAAACTTATACAGATCTGTTACTAACAACAGTGGAGAGTGTAATCTGTATGTCTTTTTTTTATTTGTTCACGCATGGGATGTGGGCAAGCATACGTAGGCTTATGTTAAAATGACAAGTAGATGGCTCAGTTAGGGCTCTTGAGAGCTACAAGTTAGCCATGAAAGACCAAAAGAGAGAGCTAAGAAGAACCAGGAGGGGACATGAGAAGTTGTCAGTGGGTAGGATCAAGGAAAACTCTAAAACTTTCTATAGGTACATCAGTAATAAAAGAATGACTAGAGTAAGATGCGGATAGTGGTGGGAAGTTGTGCGTAGAGTCAGATGAGATAGGGGAAGCGCTAAATGAATACTTTTTGTCAGTACTCATACCAGAAAAAGACAACATGGTCGAGGCGAATGCTGAGATACAGGCTACTAGACTAGATGGGATTGAGGTGCATAAGGACGAGGTGTTAGCAATTCCAGAAAGTGTAAAAACAGATGAGTCCCCTGGGCTGGATGGAATTTATCCTAGGATTCTCTGGGAAGCCAGGGAGATTTCTGAGCCTTTGGCTTTGATCTTTATGTCGTCATTGTCTACAGGAATAGTGCCAGAAGACTGGAGGATAGCAAATGTTGTTCCCTTGTTCCAGAAGGAAAGTAGAGACAACCCTGGAAATTATAGACCTGTGAGCCTTACTTTGGTTGTGGGTAAAATGTTGGAAAAGGTGAAAAGAGATTGGATTTATAATCATCTAGAAAATAATAAATTGATTAGGGATAGTCAACATGATTTTGTGAAGGGTACGTCATGTCTCACAAACCTTCTTGAGTCCTTTCAGAAGGTGACCAAACAGGTGGATGAGGGTAAAGTGGTTGATGTGGTGTATATGGATTTCAGTAAGGTATTTGATAAGGTTCCACACAGTAGGCTATTGCACAAAATACAAAGGCATGGAATTGAGGGTGATTTAACGGTTTGGATCAGACATTGATTAGCTGAAAGAAGACAGAGGGTGGTCATTGATGGGAAATGTTCATCCTGGGGTTCAGTTACTTGTGGGGTATGGCAAGGATCTGTCTTGGGTCCACTGTTGATTGTCATTTTTATAAATGACCTCGATGAGGGCATAGAAGGATGGGTTAGTAAACTTGCAGGTGACACAGAGGTCGGTAGAGTTATGGATAGTGTCGAAGGATGTTGTAGGTTACAGAGAGACATAGATAAACCACAGAGCTGGGCTGAGAGGTGGTAAATGGGGTTTAATGCGGAAAAGTGTGAGGTGTTTCACTTTAGAAGGAGTAACAGGAGTGCAGAGTACTGGGGCTAATGGTACGATTCTTGGTAATGTAGATGAGCAGAGAGATCTTGGTATCCAGGCACGTAGATCCTTGAGAGCTGCCATCCAGGTTGATCGGGTTGTTAAGAAGGCATGCAGTTTGTTAGCTTTCATTGATAGAGGGATTGAGTTTCGGACCATGAGGTCACGCTGCAGTTGTACAATACTCAGGCACAGCCACACTTGAAGTATTGCGCACAGTTCTGGTCACCGCATTATAGAAAGGATGTGGAAGATTTGGAAAGGGTTCAGAGGAGATTTACTAGGGTGTTGCCTGGTATAGAGGGAAGGTCGTACGAGGAAAGGCTGAGGGACTTGAGGCTGTTTTCATTCGAGAGAAGAAGGTTGAGAGGTGACTTAATTGAGACATGTAAGATAATCAGAAGATTAGATAGGTTGGACAATGAGAGCCATTTTCCTTGGATGGAGATGGCTAGCACGAGGAGACATAGCTTTAAATTGCGGGCGATGGATATAGGACAGGTGTCAGAGGTAGTTTCTTTACTCAGAGAATAGTAGGAGTGTGAAACGCACTGCCTGCACCAGTAGTAGACTTGCCAACTTTAAGGGCATTTAAATGGACAATGGATATGGATGAGAATGGAATAGTATAGGTCAGATGGGCTTCAGATTGGTTTTACAGGTCGGGGCAACATTGAGGGTCACAGGTCCTGTACTGTGCTGGAATGTCCTATATTCTATGTTCTATTTATGGCCCATTTCCAATCATCTAGGGAGCAGTCGAGAGTCACTCACATTGCTGTGGGTCTGGATTCACATGTCACCCACTCCAAGTAAGATCAGCGGGTATCCTACCCTCAAGGTAATTTGTGAACCAGATGGTTTTCTTTTGTTAGTGGTTACATGGTCATGATTAAGCTTACTTCTACATTTAATTCAAGTTTCAATATTCTGCCATGGTGAGATTCAGATCTACAACTCCCCCCAAGGTTCTGGATTAGTTTAATGATCAGCTTATTCATGAGTAATGAGTAACAACAGTAATGCTATGGCGTGATATTAAATGTAGGACCACGTTACATGTTAGAATGCTGGAGTAAAGCAATAACCAGAACTTACACTTGAATAGCATCTTTAACATACATGACTCAAAGGTGCTTTTTAAAAGAAGGATAAGCCAAAAGGGAGACAAAAGGAAATTCTGACAAGTAAACAAAAATATTTCAGACTATAATAGATTGACTCTGAGATAGTAGCACATGAGTTGTAACAAGTCTCACTCTTCCCTGATTCATGCTATTGCTCCTTACAAGTCTTCTCATTGCTTTACTATCAGCCAAACATTTTTATCCATGTTCCTACATTCCCCTGATTACCCTCAGCTTTCTTTTATCCAATGATATCGCACTCTTTCTGAAAGTCTTCTGCCTTATCACTTCTTTAAAACTCTTCATTTAAATGTCTCCAATTTGTCTTGGCCTTGGTCAACCCATGCATTTATAAAATGTTCACTAGCTCTTTTTTGGACCTGACGGATGGTGACTGATGTAGTCAATGTTCACTGAATCATTGAGGAGTTGATCTGAGTCCAACAGGAAAGAAGAACAGGGTAAGAGTTCAGTGTCCATTTCAAGAAAAGCTAGAACTCATTGCTGTATTTTTGAAAGGCAACATTCACTTATAAAGAAAATTGGGAAAAAAATCCAGAATGATATCTGCAATATTCAATTATACTAAAGATGCAAAGTTAGATCCTCTATTACTGCTGACCAAAGCTCCTGACTAAAGGCAAAGTCACCATAGTCTGTCTTTAACATTAGAGAGGAACAGCTTATGGTGAGTTTAACCTGAAGGTCACCACGCCTCAGGTGAGGGGATGAGGTTGAGGTGACAAGGTCTTCATAGTTGCCTCAGCTGGTGAGGGGATTGAACCTGCGCTATTGGCATCACTGTGCATCACAGACGACCAGCCATCCAGACAACTGAGTAATAGGCATCTAGAAGTTCCTGTTGGCACAGCCAACTCAGATATCTTGAACGAACTGAGTAAAACACTGCAATGGAATAGAAGCAGAATTCCAACCTTGGCTGGGATGGTGATTTATGTAAAATTCACAGGAAAGGAAGAGTGACAGAAAGAATAGGAGAAAACACTTCTTCTAATAAAATACAATCATCATAATCCATCAGCAATTTCAGGATGCATTTAGAAGACAATATTGTTATTTCAATGTGACAATTAATAACCTTTTATATATAACCAAAGTCTGTCTGACAAGGTATGTCTCAAAAAATCAATGCACAACCAAAGGGTGACATTGAATGGTAACAGGGCATGATGTACAGGTTATCCATTCATAGAAGCTTTCTAGCCTGAACAGATTACTTCCATTTCCCTGGTAACCCCTCTTATTTCTAATGTATAGAAACAAACAATATCAGAATTAACCTTCGTCCCATATCTGTCATTTGTAAATCAACCCACAGCACTCACTGACTGCTGAGCTCTGTTCCCATCCTTGTGAGAATACTCCGACAACTTCTGGAATGTTTACCGACTTAAACTGAATGACAGCCATTCAACACCTTCCTCCCCCGGTTAGCAAAGCAGATTATCCGACCTGTTAACCAATAGCATTCTTAAACGACTAACTCAATCAGCACCTGCCACTGTTTATTATCTGCCAGAAAAAGGGGAAAAGAAATTTTCTTCTCAGAGTTAAGAGTCGAAAACAGACTCTTCGTTCCAACCAGTCTATGCTAACCATGTTCCTGAACTAAACTAGTCCCACCTTCCTGTGCTTGTACCATATCCCTCCAAACATTTCCTATCTATGAACTTATCCAAAATGTCTTTTAAGCATTGTAACTATAGCTGCATCCATCACTTCCTCTGGCAGTTCATTCCACACGCTAACCACTCTCTGTGAATAAAATTTGCCCCTCATGTGCTTTAAATCTTTCTCCTCTCACCATAAAAATATGCCTCCTAGTTTTGAAGTCCCCCACTCTTGGGAAAAAAAAACCTCGTTATTCACCTGACCTATGCCTCTCAGGATTTTATAAACCTCAATAAGATCACCCCTTAACCTTGTACGCTCCAGTGAAAAACAACATTTATTGTTGGGAATATAAACCCATTTGCTACGACAAATTGATCAATATGTTTGTCCCATTTATAGTCTAGTTGCAGAATGAAGTATGGATTAAACTCCAGATTATAACTAGCAGGAGAGACAGTGCAGAAATTATGTGCTGCCCTCTCAGCCTCCAACTACGACAACTGCACTGGGACAGGATTTTTCCATGTCCCTTGTGTTCTTCTTTCTTTTACTGATTTTATGGCCACAGCTGGACAGACCATAACAAGAAATAGAAGCTGGAGTAGGCCATTCAGCCCTTCAAGCCTACTCCACCATTCAGTCAGATCATGGCAGATCTGATGGTGACCTTAATATCTGTCCCTCATAACCCTCAACTCTTTTTAAAAATCTGTCTGACTAGACCCTGTATTTATTCATTGACCCAGCATCCACTGCTCACTGTGAGAGACAATTCTAATTCCAGCTTTCTGTGAAAATAATTTTGTTCTTATCTGTCTTAAATTTGAAACCTTTATTTCAAAACTGTGTCCCCCTCGTTCCAGATTCCCCTACAAGTGAAAACATTCTATCAGTATCTACTCTGCCAAAACCCCTCAGGATTGTTACAACAGATGGCCAACTTACAAATTTCTGACCTACGCTCATATTTATAAATGTGACCCCACACAGGGGTGTAATTTTGAAGACCTAATATATGAACATTTCCTCGAGTTACAAATAGCTGCTTTACTTTATGAAGCATTGTGTTCCAACCTGCGTACAAATTGACTTGCAAACTGACTCCAGATGGGGACCACTCACAACCCAGGAACTGCCTATATATATTTCACTAAGATCATTTTGTCTTCTTCTAAACTGAGAGAATCAGCCTAACCTGCTCAATCTTTCCTCATTAGACAGTCCCTTCATTCCAGGAATGAATGTTCTCCAAACTGACCCAATCTGAGTGTACCTCTCCTTAAGTAAAGAGACAAAAACTGTATGCCCTACTCTAAATGTGGTGCCCCCAGTGTTGTAAGCAATTGTTCGATGTGGAGGTGTCAGTATTGGACTGGGCTGGACAAGATCAGAATTTACACAACACCAGGTAATAGTCCAACAGGTTTATTTGAAATCACAAGCTCTCAGAGCACTGCTCCTTCATCAAGTGTGACTTCTGACCTGATAAACTGTTGTAGCAAGATTTGCCTTTTATATCTTATTATCCATCAGCTGCACAACACAACACTGAAAGGGCGGTATCTCAGCGCTATAGAATTCATCTACGTCACATGGTTATGGTCCAGTAATGCTCAGTGGATCCATGGTCATCATTATCACCTGTAATTATCACACCACACATTTCCAATAAGAGACAATCAATCCACTGCCCCTTCAATGGCATTGCCATCATTGACTCCCCCAACATCAACATCCTGGAGGGTTTCAATTGAGCAAAAACTCAACTGGACTCAACATATAAACACAATGGCTACAACAGCAGGTTAGAGCCTCGGAATCTTGCAGTAACTCACCTCCTGACTGCCCAAAGCCAACTACAAGCACAAGTCAGGAGTGTGATGGAATTTCCCCACTTGCCTGGATGGGTGCAGCTCCAATAACACTCAAGAAGCTTGACACCATCCAGGACAAATTGATTGGTGCCACATCCACAAATATCCAATCTCTCCATCATTGGCGCTCAGTAGCAGCATTATTAACTATCATACAAGATGCACTGTAGACATTCAGCAAAGAATATTTGCCAGCACGTTCCAAACCTATGGCTACTTCTATCTAGAATGACAATTGCAGCAGATACATGGGAACACCACTCCCTACATTTTCCCTCCAAGCCACGCACTATCATAACTTGGAAATATATTGTCATGTCTTCACTGTCACAAAGTTAAAATCCTTCCACCATGGCATTATGCATCAACCTTACAGCACATGAACTGCAGCGGTTTAAAAAGAAAGCTCAACTCTACCCTCTCAAGGGTAATTAGGGATTGGCAATAAATGCTGGCTCAGCCAGTGACCATGTTCCATGAGCAAATGAAACATATAGTGATATTCCCCTACTGGGCATTAACAGGATGCATAGTTGCAGTGAGTATTAGGATCAGAACAAAGGGGATCTACAGACAGTATTTCGACAGGACACCACTTAGAACAGATAAACTGTAAGGCCGGGTAACTAAACAGGGAGTAGGGTGAGGGAGAAATACCCAAAAAGCTGCGGATGCTGAAAACCTGAGTCCAAAACAGTACCAGCTGGAGAAATTCAGCAGGTCTGGCGGTGTCTGTAGACAGAAAGCAGAACAAGTGTTTTGGGCTCTGTAACCTGCAGCGTGAATTTGAGGATTTGTTCCCACGAAAGGTTAACACTAGATTGCCAATGCTTGTCCAAGCGTATAGTGGCCTTTTAAAGATGAGGTGGTCACAAGGGGACGTTGGTCTTTCAACAGATATCCAGTGAGTGGTGAACTCTTCTAGGAATGGCTTGTGGTAAGATGGGGCTAGGATGCATAGGATTACAGGGCACAAGGCATGTAATTAATTCGGCAAATTTATCAAGATTGGATCAGAATTCTGGATAGGCCTCAGGGCAAATAACTCTTCAAATCCCTCATCACAACTTACACTCAATGAAACAAATCGCAACACTCAGACCCATGAACCAATATCAAACTTTGAGCAGAGTTTAAAATGTGCTAATCATTTTATCTTATCTTAGTTATCTTAGTAAACAAATTTTGCAAGACTTTTGTATCTCTTCGCGATTCCGTTTACGGACTCTTGAACCAGTTAATTCACTAAGAGAGAGCAACAACTATCTACTACCATTGACTGGTTAAACAATGAAGAGCTTTGCTTTTTCATCTCTTTAGATCAATGACTCGGGTTATTTTAACATCGATGTTTATTGTCCAGCAGACAAATTATTTGACACTTTCCTGTATATAAAGAAAGAAGAGACATTTATAAATTTACACGTGTTAAACAGATCTGGGGTGAATTATTCATGGAATCTCTACAGTGTGGAAGCAGGCCATTTCGCCCATCAAGTCCATACTGACCATCTCAAGAGCATTCCACCCAGACCGACCCCATTCCTGCATTTTCCATGGTTATTAGCATGGCCAATATACCCTAACCTTCCTCCTACAGTCACAGTCTTTGTGACTGTGGGAGGAAGGCAGAGCACCTGGAGGGAACCCACACAAACAGCAGTCACCCAGGGCTGGAATTGAACCCAGTTCCCTGCTGCTGTGAGTTAGCAGTGCTGACTACTGAACCACTCTCTCTTCTCTGACATTCTTAAAATGTTTTAGGTTATAAATTTTGCATTTATAACATGTGAAATCCCTTACAAAACAAAGTAACAAGCTGCAAATGTCACAGTGTAGTTTGAAACTTCCATGGATGATTCCCACATTATCTGAAACAGTAGCCTTGTTAGTACAGGTACTCTGGCATATTGACCACTGTACTCCGCATTGTTTTGTGCATGATTGTGACTTAGTCCAAAAAGAGAAAGCATTGAATAGACTAAATCAGGCTTGTGCTTCAAAGGAAAATCCTGACACCCACCCTCGCCTCCCACCAAATCAATTCCAGTTGCCCGATCTGCTTATTTAATAATAACCTGCTTTTCGCAAAGGGGAAGGAGAGGGATTGATATGAAGAAAATGTGTGATAAAGGAAAGTCATTTTATTTATTAACCAGAGAGTAACTTGTGATCACAATCCATTATAAGAAACTGTAATTGGTGCAATGCAAGAATATGATTCATGGCGCACACTGACAAGATTGAAAATTGGTGCAAGGTTACAAGGTGTAACTGACATGATGGTCTTGATTTTTTTATACCGTCTGTAGTGCTGAGTAATTACATTAGGATGAACAAACCATTTTGATGAGGTTCTGTTATCAACTTACATCATCTTCAGAGATAATGTCTTTCCCAATTCCCTGATCACCGCCAATGACTCAGTTAGGTCAGACAACCTCCGTGATGGCAGCATTAGTGAGAAGATGGTGAAAAGAGTGGGAGGGAGAGAATGAAGGAAATAAAAGCATATTATGTAGAAAGACCAAGCTTGAATATGGCAATTAATCAACTGATGATGAAGTCTTTGCTCACTGGCAAAGGCAGCTGCTCCAGTACCTGATATATCTTTTTGGTATGCTGGTCATGTCAATGCTGATTCAAAATGATACTCAGGGCTGTTTGTGATTGCTGCCTGTGTGTCACATGGTCGGGAGCTCGCGTCTGAAAGGTATCTGCTTTCATTTTTGCACTTGTAATCAAATCATCCAAGTGTTAGCACAGTTCATTTTACTGCAACCTCATTCAACACACTTAATAAACACTTTTCTCATAAATTCATTCACTGCAAATTCCCTGTCTGTAACATGGGAAGATTATACTGTGGTTAGTCTATTGCTCCACTTGCAATGTGTTCCAAGATTACAATATTGACGACATGTCAAAAAATCCTATTGGTTGTAAAGCTGTTCAGTTGTGAGGATAAATTGCAAAAGTGGTAGTGTCATTACCAGTCGGTTATGCTAATACTCTGGGGATGTGGGTTCAAATCTTCCAATGGCAGCAAATGGAATTTGAATTCAATGAGTAAGTTAAATCAATCTGTAACAATATGGAATTGAAAGCTAGTCTCATGATCATAAAACTCATTGATTTTTTTTGCTGTTTGTTTGGAGAAGGAAATCTGCTGTCCTTAGTTGTTCTGACCAACATGGGACTCAAGTCTGACAGCAACGTGATTGACTCTTTCCTCTGAGATGAATTTGTGAACCATTCATTTCAGGATTAGTTAGGGATGAGCAACACATGCTGACCTTGTCAATCATGTCCACATCTCATTGTAAGATGAAGTCTCTACTTAGCTGACTGAGCATGACCAATCTTTGTTAAACATAACTATCTACAAGTGTATGGTAACAGGAGACTTACTGCTCAAAACTTATGCACTCAGGCTCCATCTCCAAGTGAACAAATATCACCATGGCCTAATTCTTTTCCCACATACTCCATAGCTATTCTTGGAGTAAAGGTATAATTGATATTTTACATTACATCTCAAATAACAAAAAAAGTGCAACAGAAATACTAGATTTTTTTTCAATAAATGCCAGCTCAGCTGTTTGGACAGCTGATTTGCGATGCAGAGTAATGTCAACAGCATGGGTTCAATTCCTGCACCAACTAAAATTACCATGAAGGACTGTCCCTCTCAACCTCTCCCCTTGCCTGAGGTGTGGTGACCCTCAGGTTAAACCATCACCAGCCATCTCCCTCTAATAGAGAGCAGCCTTTGCTGATCTAATCCCAGCAGAACAATAGCAGTTATGCTGTTTTCCTGTTCCAGGAATGTTAGAGTTAGTGCCATTTAAATTCAGAGCAAAATGGCATTTATCAACTCTGTAGTATAGTCATCTAGTTTTCGATTTCCCTCAGAATCAGGATAAAATAAATACTCTACAAGAAAGCATCATGAATCTCTAAACATAAGTAGATCTCTTTGCATCTACTTTGGAACTTGCCCTTTGAGTTGTCATCTCAGAGACTTTTCATTTGAATTAGGAACAGGAAAAATCCACTCAGCTCCTGGAGTGAGCTATATCATCCAATAAGATCACATCTGATCTGAATACACTATATTCCTGCCCATTCTCAATAAACTCGCACCTCCTTGCTTTCAAAGAATCCATTGATCTCTACTTAGAAAGTATTCAAAGACATTGCTTCCAAAGCTTTTTGAGAGTTCCAAAACATTTACAAACATTCAATAATCAATTTCTCCTCAGCTCAATCCTAATTGGCTGACCTTTAATCTTGAGACAGTGACCCCTTATTTCAGATTCTCCCTGAAGAGGGAACATTCTCTCCATAACCACCCTGTTCAGACTCCTCAGGATTTTGTGTTTTGAGATCAGGCCTCATCTTACTGATATAAGCTCCAGTGACTACAGGAGGAGTCTGTCCAACCTTTCCTCTTAACACAAACCTCACCATCCCAATTCCGGGCACTATTTAAATCAACTCTTTTTGAATTTTTCAGATGTTTTTTCCACCCTTCCTCTAAGTAGGAGAATGATACTGAACACAATACCCCAAATACCCTCTCACCGATACCTTGCCAAAATCAAGCTTAACTTCCTTAGGTTGATTTATCTTCTCCTACCCCGACACCAAACATGCTATTAGCTTTCTATTACCTACCGTACCTCAAGTTATTCATTTATGCAGGAGAGAGAGAGAGAGAGAGATCCTGCACAGTTACTGCCTTTGCTCTTTGAATTCATGGATTGTTGGTCATCAGAGTGCATCTGGGAAAATTAACAAACAGTGAAATTCACAACTGATTTTGGAGGAACTGTTGGTGAAGTTCACAGCACTGAATCAGATAAGTTGATCATTGTTTTAAGTGTGGCCTACAGAGAATCTGCAATAGTGATTAGAATGGCTTCTTTCTTGATTATATGTTTTTGGAGATATATCTCTTGATTAAACTTAAAATATAAGCCATAACTATTAATTTAACCTTGGGCAGTGTTTGTAGAGGAATAAGACGGTGTTATTTTCTGGGTCTATAGATTGTGAAGGAGCAAAAATGACCTTGAATAGAATGAGATGTACTTCTTGTCAGATGCGAGAGTTTAACGAGAGTTTAAGGGTTACTGCGGATTATATCTGCCATAAATGCTGTTGGCTGTGAATCTTATCAGATCGAATGGATCGGTTGGAGAGACAGTTAGAAGCGATGAGAAATTTGCAACAGCAACAGTATGTGATGGATGGCAGTGAAAGGAAGGGGGGAAAGTCTCAGAATCAGTCACATAGCTGGGTTAACTCCAGGAAAGGTAGTGCAGGATTCTTTTGTGGATATACCCATTTCAAACAGGTGTGCTGTTTTGGAAAATGTAGGGGGTGATGGATTCTCAGGGGAACGTAGCATGAGTAGCCAAGTTTCTGGTATTGAGACTGGCTCTAATGCAACAAGGGGTACGTCGGGTTCCAAGAGGTCAATTTTGTTAGGGGACTCTCCAGTCTGAGGTACAGACAGATGTTTCTGTGGCCAGCAGCAAAAACACAGAATGGTGTGTTGCTTCCCTGGTGCCAGGATCAAGGATGTCTCAGAGACGGTGCAGAATGTTCTCACGGGGGAGAGGGGCCAGCAAGAGGTCATTGTCCACACTGGAACCAACGACATAGGAAGGGAAAAGATTGAGATTCTGAAGGGAGATTACAGGGAGTTAGGCAGAAATTTGAAAAGGAGGTCCTTTTAACTTTCCAAACACAGATTGGGACTGCCGTACTGTTAAGGGTTTAGATGGAGAGGAATTAGTTAAATGTGTACAAGACAATTTTCTGATTCAGTATGTGGATGTACCTACTAGAGAAGGTACAAAACTTGACCTACTCTTGGGAAATAAGGCAGGGCAGGTGACTGAGGTGTCAGTTGGAGAGCACTTTGGGGCCAGCGACCATAATTCTATTAGATTTAAAATAATGATGGAAAAGGATAGACCACATCTAAAAGTTGAAGTTCTAAATTGGAGAAAGGCCAATTTTAAGGTATTAGACAAAAACTTTCAAAAGCTGATTGGGGGCAGATATTCGCAGGTAAATGGATGGCTGGAATATGGGAAGACTTCAGAAATGAGATAACGAGAATCCAGAGAAAGTATATTCCTGTCAGGGTGAAAGGAAATGCTGGTAGGTATAGGGAATGCTGGATGACTAAAGAAATTGAGGGTTTGGTTAAGAATAAGAAGGAAGCATATGTAAGGTATAGACAGGATAGATCGAGTGAATCCTTAGAAGGTTATAAAGGTAGTAGGAGTATACTTAAGAGGGAAATCAGGAGGGCAAAAAGGGGACATGAGATAGCTTTGGCAAATTGAATTAAGGAGAATCAAAAGATTTTTTACAAATACATTAAGGACAAAAGGGTAACTCTGGAGAGAATAGGGCCCCTCAAAGATCAGCAAGGCGGCCTTTGTGTGGAGCTGCAGGAAATAGGGGAGATATTAAATGAGAGTTTTGCATCAGTGTTTACTGTGGAAAATGACTTGGAAGATGTAGACTGTAGGGAAATAGATGGTGACATCTTGCAAACGTCCAGATTACAGAGGAGGAAGTGCTGGATGTCTTGAAACGGGTAAAGGTGGATAAATCCCCAGGACCTGATTAGGTGTAGCCTAGAACTCTGTGGGAAGCTAGAGAAATGATCGCTGGGCCTCTTGCTGAGATATTTGTATCATCGATAGTCACAGGTGAGGTGCTGGAAGACTGGAGATTGGCTAATGTGATGCCACTGTTTAAGAAGGATGGTAAGGACAAGCCAGGGAACTATAGATCAATGAGCCTGACGTTGGAAGTGGCAAGTTGTTGGAGGGAATCCTGAGGGACAGGATGGACATGTATTTGGAAAGGCAAGGACTGATCAGGGATAGTCAATATGGCTTTGTGCAGGGGAATTCATGTCTCACAAACTTGATTGAGTTTTTTGAGGAAGTAACAAAGAGGATTGATGAGGGCAGAGTGGTAGTTGTGATTTATATGGACTTCAATAAGGCGTTCGACAAGGTTGCCCATGGGAGATTGATTAGCAAGGTTCGATCTCATGGAATGCAGGGAGAACTAGCCATTTGGATACAGAACAGGCTCAAAGGTAGAAGACAGAGGGTGGTGGTGGAGGGTTGTTCTTCAGAGTGGAGGCCTATGACCAGTGAAGTGCCACAAGGATCGGTGCTGGGTTCTCTACTTTTCATCATTTATGTAAATGATTTGGATGTGAGCATAAGAGGTACAGTTAGTAAGCTTGCAGATGAAACCAAAATTGGAGGTGTAGTGGACAGCGAATCTGTAACCTCAGATTACAGCAGGATAATGACCAGATGGGCCAATGGCTGAGAAGGAGCAGATGGAGTTTAATTCAAATAAATCTGAGGTGCTGCATTTTGGGAAAGCAAATCTTAGCAAGACTTATAAAGTTATTGGGCGTGTTGCTGAACATAGAGACCTTGGAGTGCAGGTTCATAGCTCCTTGAAAGTGGAGTCGCAGGTAGATAGGATAGTGAAGAAGGCATTTGGTATCCTTTCTTTTATTGGTCAGAGTATTGAGTACAGGAGTTGGGAGGTCATGTTGCGGCTGTACAGGACACTGGTTAGGCCACTGTTGGAATATTGCATGCAATTCTGGTCTCCTTCCAATCAGAAAGCTGTTGTGAAACTTGAAAGAGTTCAGAAAAGATTTACAAGGATGTTGCCAGGGTTGGAGGATTTGAGCTACAGGGAGAGGCTGAACAGGCTGGGGCTGTTTTCCCTGGAGTGTTGGAGGCGGAGGGGTGATCTTATAGAGGTTTACAAAATTATGAGGGGCATGGATAGGATAAATAGGCAAAGTCTTTTCCCTGGGGTGGTGGACTCCAGAACTAGAGGGCATAGGTCTAGGTTGAGAGGGGCAAGATATAAAAGAGACCTAAGGGGCAACTTTTTCACACAGAGGGTGGCACATGTATGGAATGAGCTGCCAGAGGAAGTGGTGGAGGCTTGTACAATTGCAACATTCAAGAGACATTTGGATGGTTATATGAATAGGAAGGGTTTGGAGGGATATGGGCCGGGTGCTGGCAGGTGGGACTAGATTGTGTTAGGATATCTGGTCGGCAGAGACGGGTTGGACCGAAGGGTCTGTTTCCATGCTGTATATCTCTATGACTCTATAATAGGATATCCAAACCCATCTGCACACAAAGCTCTCAAAACCCTCAGCATTTCGATATCATGGTTATTTATTACGCCTCTGACCAAAATAGATAATTTAACATTTTCCAATATTATTCGTTATTTGCTCGATCTTCACCCATACCATCGATATCCTCGATTGTGACCTTATATTCCCTTCATAACTTATTTTCTATCGATCTTGGTGCCATCAGAAAATTTAGCAACCATACCTTTTGGTTCTTTCATACAAATATGTTTTATATAAGACTTACAATGTTGAGTGTGCAACACTAACCCCTGTGCCACACTGTTGTATATTCATTCCAACCAGAAAATGACCTGTTTTTACCTACTGTTTCCTGTTCGCCAATTTATGCGAAGTTTTTATCCATTACATAAAACAGCAGCTCATGAACTTGAAGGACCCTATACAGACAACAGGCAAAACTAATGTCATTTACAAGATACCATGTAAGAACTGTAACAAACATTACATTGGACAAACAGGCAGAAAACTAGCCATCAGGATACATGAACACCAACTAGCCACAAATCAACATGACCATCTCTCACTGATATCCTTACATACAGGTAGGGATGGACACCACTTTGACTGGAACAACACATCCATCCTAGGACAAGCCAAACAGAGACACACATGAGGATTTCTTGAAGCATGGCATTTCAACCGGAAGTCTATCAACAAACATATTGAGTTAGACTCCATTTACCACCCCTTGAGAAGAAGAACCCAGAAATGACATCACCACAGGAAATGACATCACCACAGGAAATAACATCACCAACCCAAATAACCCAAACATATAAATAGAAAGCAGGAATCATGTACACTGCTTCGCGTGAGGCTCACTGAAGATGTTACCTAGTAGGGGGACGAAACATCTGGAAATGAACCTCCCAGCTCAGCGAGCAAACCTACATCCAGAACCTCAACCTGAGCTACAACTCTTCTCAAAACTTGCAGTTACACTATGAGCTTTTGTTTTCTGCGGTTATCTTTAACGTGGCTTCTTATGAAATAATAAATCTATACATCCACTGGCTGCCCTTTTATCTGGAGCATGTTATTTTCTGAATAAACTCTAATAAATGGGTCAAAAGTTTCACTGTCTCAAAACCAAGTTGACTCTGCTTGACTTACTTTAACTTTTCTATGTGCCCTCCTACAGTGTCTGCAATAATACCTTCTGACATCTTCCTCTTACAGGTCTTTAGTTAACTGACCTGTAGTTGAATAATTTCTAATGTACTGAAAACTTACACAAACCTAAGCAGCTAGAAAATTAACACCAATTCTTTCGCTATTTCACTAACCATATCTTTTAAATGTTTTTTGAATGAGGTCAATCAATACCTTGGCACTTATCAGCTAAAGCACCAACCATTACCTCAGTGTCACTTCCTTGGTTAATGCAATTTCCTTGAGATTCTCACTCCTTTCAGTTTCCTGATCTACAGCTATTTCTGCGATATCGTTTGGAACATATATGGTACGGCTGATGCACAATTCTTGTTTAATTAACCTTCCATGTCTTTATTTTCCATTATTATTTCCCAAGTCTGACTTTCTAAATTACTTATTTTGATATTCTTCTTTCTTAAAAACTTATCAAAACTCTTACTATTTGTTTATATTTCTGGCTAGCTTTCTCTCACACTAATTTTATTCTGTTAGTTATTATTTCCTGCTTTTTAAATTCTTTCAAATGTTATGAACTGCCACCAATTTTGCGCGATTATATATTTTCTCTTTTAGTCTAATACTATCCTTTTTAAAATTTTTAGTCAGACATGGATTGTGGGTCAACATATTCACCTATTTATTTGCAAATTTACTTCAGCTATCTCTGCTTTTATGGACTCATAATTGCCTTTATTTAAGTTTAACATACTAATCTAGGACTCATTCTTCTTCCTCAATCTGAAAATGAAACTCAGTCATATTATGATTGCTGCTACCTTGGGGGTGCCTTCACTATGATGTCATTAATCTATTTAATACTTTAATGGTATTTAGTTGCACATTACAGCAGTTGTAGTATAGCATGTTTTTTGGCTCCAGAATGTATCACTCAAAAAAACCCTTTCTGGATACTCCTTATGAATTCCTTATCCTGGCTCCCTTTACCCATGTGACTTGCCCAGTCCATATGCTGATCAATATCCTCCATGATTATTGCTGTACCTTTCTGGAAAAGTCCCATTATTTGTCCCTTTATACTCTGTCCTATCTTATGATTACTGTTGGAGGCCTATGCATCACTCCTACAAGTCACTTTGTGCCTTTAGTTTTCCCAACCAGGTGCTCCAGTTTTCTCCCACAGTCCAAAAAAGTGCAGGTCAGGTGAATTGGCCATGCTAAATTGCCCGTAGTGTTAGGTGAAGGGGTAAATGTAGGGGAATGGGTCTGGGTGGGTTGCGCTTCGGCGGGTCGATGTGGACTTGTTGGGCCAAAGCTCCTGTTTCCACACTGTAAGTAATCTAATCTAATCTAATCTAATCTAATCTAATCTCGACCAAACCACTTCTCATTCTTTTGGATTTCTGTGGCCTATTTCTATTGGTCTCACACAATGTTTTAGTAATAGAACAATTCCTCCACCTTTTTCTAGCTTCCTTTCCTTCCTAAATATCATGTCGCCTTTAACATTCATGCTTAACGTGTGTCCATGTTCTTTCTGGCTACAAGGAACAAGGTGCTGTATATTAACATAAGTAACTTCCAGTATCTGCAAGTGTGTACCACATCATGATCCTGACTCACAATCCTAATGAAATGAGTGACAGCCATTCTCTGGTTTATTTCTCAGGACACTGCCTTAACCAACCAGCCCTGTCTGAATTTAACTGAAGCTTGGTGGGCCTCAAGAACATAACACAGACTGAGTTAAGGAAGAAGGTTACTTGGCTGACCTGAATCCTTGTTTCATCTGAGATGGGAACTGTTGCTGTTTTAAGATCAAAAAGTCTATAGGTTTTTGTAGAATCGCTTTAAACTTTCAATTGCCTGATTCACTGAAAGTGCTGAAAATTATAAACATAAATAACAGTCAATGCTCGAGTTATTGCTGCAAGGAATTCAGTGTAGAGTTGAAGTGAGGAACTTGCCTGTTATGGGACGGGAGATCACTTTCAGATAATTTTGACATTACAGAAGAACACCACTGCATCAAAGAGCTAATCATTTAAATATGTCCTTTAGCAAATTATTAAAGTACTGGGAATGTCCCTCGATATTTCTGCGGATAAGATGATTTTCCAGCCAACTGTAATTGTGGCAATTTGAATTGTTGCTACCTGCATTGCTAATTGTTTTTGCTATTTCTGCTCCACTTGGCTTGAGAATGATTTGCTTTGATTTTAAGCTGCTTGCGCTTAGAAGTCTAGTTAATTTTCAGAGAGAAGGGTGCAGAGAGTTCAAACATTTTCATTGCTGGCATCAGGGTCACAGAATTGTGAAAGCAAAGGAGGATCCATCATAGAAAGGTTTATAAACACAGAACAAGGAAGAAGAGGAGGCCACTCAGCCTGTCGAACCTATTCTACTATACCACCAGATCATGGCCAATCTAGTTTTAAGTTCAACCTTTCATTCCTGCTTATCCTCCAATACTCTTTCATCCCATTAGGAAACAGAGTCCATCTGTCTTAAAAATATTTAAAGATTCTGCATCCACTGCCTTTTGGGGAAGGGAATTCCAAAGACTCACAACCCTTTGAAAAAAACTTTCCTCATCTCTGTCTTAAATGGGCAACCTCTTAAACTCTAACCTTTAGTTCTAAAATCACCCACAAGAGGGAACATCCTTTCCACATCCTTCCACCAAGTGCCCTCAGGATATTACGTTTTAATTAAGTCACCTCTGACTTAAAACCCCAGGGGATACGGGCCTAGCCTGTGTAGCCTTTCCTCATAAGGCAATCCACTCATTCCAGGTATTAGTCTGAGAAGCCTTCTGCTTCTGAAAGAGACCATTTGACATTTTTTAGCATTTGACTCATACCACAGGATGTTCTGGCCGTTGAAATGCAGGCAATCTGGGTAGTTGTACCTCCATCATAACTGCACTCACTTTCCAAACAAGCATCTCACTTACTTCACCTTTCCCACTTTCTCCCAATAACCTTGCATATTTTTCCTTTTCAAACATCCATCTCTTTGCATCTTGAATGCCTTGATTGAAACTATTTCTGGTCTTCTGTGGATAATGACCAGATAGAACTAGAGTCATAGAATTGTTGTACAGCACGCAAACAGACTCTTCAGTCCAACCTGTCCACGCTGACCAGATATCCTAAATTAGTTTAGTCCCATTTGCCAACACTTGGCCCGTATCTGTCTAAACCCATCCTATTCATATACCCATCCAGATGCCTTTTAAATGTTGTAATTGGACCAACCTCCACCACTTCCTCTGGCAGCTCATTTCATACATGCACCACCCTCTGTGTGAAAAAGTTGCCTCTGAGGTCATTTATAAATTTTTCCCCTCTCACTTTATACCTATGCTCTCCAGTTTTAGACTCTCCCACCCTGTGGAAAAGTTCTTATCTATTTACTCCATCCATGCCCCTCATGCTTTTACAAACCTTCATAAGGTCACCCCTCAGCCTCCGACCCTCCAGGGAAAAAAGCCCCAGCCTATTTAGCCTCTCCCTCTGGCACGGACCAGGTGGTGGCTATATGCTAATTAAAGGAGAATTGGGTGAGAACTGGGTCTATCTTGAGATGGTGATCAAGTAATGTGATGGCTTTGAAGCTATAGAAGCTAAAATAAAACCTTGTAGTATTTCTTATGAACAGACTAACTTCTAGTGTTTAACATTTCCATCTCACTCTCTCAGGCAATACATTCTAGATGCTAACCACGCGCTATGTGAAAATGTTGTCCCCATTATTTTTGCTTCTCTTCCCAATTGTTTTAAATCTGTGCCTTCATCTTATTGGCATGCATCCCCCACCTCCATTTTCTTAAAACCAATTGCATTTCTGTCTTTCCTCTTCCCTGAAACGTATGTAACCAGCAATTGAAAAGCTGGTAACAAATGTAAACACCAATTTTTTGTGGTTTAACCGTATAAGTAAAAGTTATTGGTTGCAGGACCCAAGGAGAAATGGATGGAATATTCAGCGTACATGCAAATCCCTTTTTTTGAAGAAAGATCATTTGGCAATCTTCAAAGGCACCATTGGAAATAATTCTGCAAAATACACTTTCCTTGCAAAATCAGGACCTTTGGAAACTTGGAGAGATTGAATTCAAGACACATGGCTTTCCTTTTGTGGCCTGAGTTTATTGAGTTGTTCAGTTCTTCCTCTCTCATCTTACACCCAGTCCTCCCTGTGCTCAGACAATCCACATATTTTCCTTATCTGAAATAAACTATTTGAACAACGCTCAAATGTTAATGCCATTCTGATCTATTTCAATTGGTGAAATTATCAACACATGAAAATATTGGCTCTCGTTCTAGTACCCATTTTCCAAATGCAATGAGTCACACTTGCCCCCTATTTTCTGATACTCCTTAAGACATAAATACTCTTGCTCTCCAATGCCTCAAATGTAAAATTCTCATCCTTATTTTTGATTTCTTCCATTACATCATCCCTCTCTTTCCTTGTAACCTCCTCTTGCCCTGAATCCCCTGCGCTCTCCATGTTCCTCCAATTCTGTTTACTTAATCTCCCAGATTTCAATTGTTCCATGATTGCCTTCAGCTACCTATACCCTTAACTTTGGAATTCCGATTAATTCCCTAATTAAGCCTCCCACAACTCTCTCCACTTCAAATACACTCAATAAAACTCTTTGACCAGTTATGTTTTTGGTTCCTTATTTTAAAAAGTCATTATGAAGCTTGCTCAGCTAATAACCCCAGTAAAAAAATAACATAAATACAAGTTGATGTAGTTTCTGCTAGGCCTGTGGAGGTATGGACTAAGGATCACCAACATATTGGGATGGGTAAACGGAGTGGGATCAGGGAGATTTACCTGAATATATTTGACAGTAATAAATCCAAATGACTGGGGATATCAACCAAACAACGACAAGCAGGCAGTGGGCACACCATTCATGAGCCTCCTCTCTGGAGTTCAGACCAGCTGAAGTATTTGTTTTCTTACTCTGAATGCCTTTTTTATTATCAAAGTTCAGAGTTATCCTGTTAGAATTGCAGAAAACAGATATGTAAGAAAAATAAAACTCAATGAGAAATGAGGCACTGTCTGAACATATAAAAGCAATGTGGCAATGTTAGATAATAAAAACAAAGCATTTCAAAAAGAGAAAGACAGTAATGAATATCTAAAAAGTTGTAAATATTGCTTCCATATTCATTGCTTTTCTCTTCTAATCCGTTTTATTGCTTTATTTTCACTCCTTTCATCTTTGTGCCTTTAGTTATTACTTGTTTCTCTTTCTGCCTGTTTTCCTTTTTGCTAGTTTCTTTTCACAGCTTTACTGCAGTAAATTTGACTATATCTATACACATATATATAATAGGTATGTATTTATAATTGTTCACACTTGCCAACCACCTCATGTATTTCTTCTCTCTAAGTTATTGAAATAATGTGCAGGATAGCCAAGGAAATACAGTTAATTAATGTGCTGTCCCAGCCATGCAATTAGAGAGCCTCTTGAGTGATACTCCATCTGGACAATACAGTGTGTGGAAGGAAGAGACGAACAACAGCACTTTTATGAGACAGAACTGTTCATACTGTTATTCAATATGCTCACTAATGGTCTGGTTTACGCAATTGCTTTGTCACTTGGGAGACTTACTAATGGTCTGCTTTGCCCAGAAGTGGCACAATCAGGAGGTCTGCTAATGACCAGGTTAAGCAGAGGGCAAGGCAAGTGACAAACCAAATGATACACAAGGATGAAGGACCACAAAACTGAGTCGGAGGCAGTGACAACCACAGGTTGTGTTTTCTTTTGTGTGTCAAGGTAATAGCCAACTTGGTCACCTTGAGTAATTGCTCAAGTCTCCTTCCAAAGAGGTCATGACAAGGCTTAGATTCCAATTTCCATTCCATTGTCTCAATCATGTCCTTGAAACTCAAGTGATAGAGTTTCTGTAGGACGTCATTCTAATCACCTTGTGTGGACTCAGTGGGATAAACGTAGAGATTCTGGTGAAAGAGGGTTAGCAAGATATTGGGTGAACTCCCCCACTCTCTGTTATAATTGAATAAAGACAGCTCCCCTGGTTTACACCATGATCCACATGCAAGGCAGGTATTGCATACAAGTGAAAGTTTGTCTGGGTGAAACATGTGGAGAGAAATTGGGCAGGGATAATTTCACAAGAAGGCATACCTATTCAAAGAGGATTTGTAGCTCGGGTGCTCATTGCTGTGGTTCTGTTCGCCGAGCTGGGAATTTGTGTTGCAGACTTTTCGTCCCTTATCTAGGTGACATCCTCAGTGCTTGGGAGTCTCCTGTGAAGCGCTTCTGTGATGTTTCCTCCAGCATTTGTAGTGGTTTGTATCTGCCGTTTCCGGTTGTCAGTTCCAGCTGTCCACTGCAGTGGCCGGTATATTGGGTCCAGGTCGATGTGTTTGTTGATAGAATCTGTGGATGAGTACCATGCCTCCAGGAATTTCCTGGGTGTTCTCTGTTTGACTTGTCCTATAATAGTAGTGTTGTCCCAGTCGAACTCATGTTGCTTGCCATCTGCGTGTGTGGCTACTAAGGATAGCTGGTCGTGTCGTTTTGTGGCTAGTTGGTGTTCATGGATGCGGATCGTTAGCTGTCTTCCTGTTTGTCCTATGTAGTGTTTTGTGCAGTCCTTGCATGGGATTTTGTACACTACGCTGGTTTTGCTCATGCTGGGTATCGGGTCCTTTGTCCTGGTGAGTTGTTGTCTGAGAGTGGCTGTTGGTTTGTGCGCTGTTATGAGTCCTAGTGGTCATAGTAGTCTGGCTGTCAGTTCAGAAATGTTCTTGATGTATGGTAACGTGGCTAGTCCTTTGGGGTTGTGGCATGTCCTCATTCCATTGTCTTTCTCTTAGGCATCTATTGATGAAATTACGGGGGTATCCGTTTTTGGCGAATACATTGTAGAGGTGTTCTTCTTCCTCTTTTTGCAGTTCTGATGTGCTGCAGTGTGTTGTGGCCCTTTTGAACAGTGTCTTGATGCAACTTCTTTTGTGTGTGTTGGGGTGGTTGCTTTTGTAGTTTATGACTTGGTCTGTGTGTGGCTTTCCTGTGTACCTTTGTGGTGAATTCTCCGTTTGGTGTTCTCTGTACCATCATGTCTAGGAATGGGAGTTGGTTGTCCTTTTCTTCCCCTCTAGTGAATCGGATTCCTGTGAGTGTGGCGTTGATGATCCGGTGTGTGTTCTCTATTTCTGTGTTTTTAATGATTACAAAGGTGGCATCAACATATCTGACCCAGAGTTTGGGTTGAATTTGCAGTAAGACTGTT
>NC_057738.1:41890916-41950085 GCF_004010195.1 Chiloscyllium plagiosum
ACCAGTGTCTTATACAACTGCAACATGACCTCAGTACTCCGGAACTCCATTCCTCTACCAATAAAAGCCAGTACGCCATATGCCTTCTTCACCGCACTATTTACCTGGGTGGCAACTTTCAAAGATCTGTGTACAAGTGTGAAGTAATACATTTGGGGAGGTCAGACAATAAAAGCGAATGCCCAATCAATAGGAATATACTGAGAGGGGTAGATGGAGTGAGAGATCTTGGTGTGCAAGTGCACAGGTCCCTAAAGGGAACAGTACAGGTAGATAAGGTTGCAAAGATTACATTTGGAATGCTGTCCTTCATTGGCATAGGTATAGAATGCAAAAGTAGGGATGAGATGATGAAACTATATAAGATACTTATGAGTCCGTATAAGACCTCAACTTGAGTATTGTGTGCAGTTTTGTTGACCACATTACAGGAAGGACATAATTGCTCTGGAGAGAGTGCAGAGAGATTTACTACAGTATTGCCAAGGCTGGAGAATTGTAGCTATGAGGAGATTGGAGTGGTTGGAGTTGTTTTGGAGTTGGAGTGGGGGATTCATTGATGGTACACCATTGAATGCCAAGGGGCAGTGGTTAGATTGTGACTTATTGGTGATGGTCATAGTCTGATATTTGTGTGGCATGAATGTTACTTGCCCCTTATCAGACCAAGGAGGAGAAAGTGAGGACTGCAGATGCTGGAGATCAGAGCTGAAAAATGTGTTGCTGGAAAAGCATAGCAGGTCAGGCAGCATCAAAGGAGCAGAAGAATTCTTCTTCAAGAGCTTATGCCCGAAGCGTCGATTCTCCTGCTCCTTTGATGCTGCCTGACCTGCTATGCTTTTCCAGCAACACATTTTTCAGCTCTGATCTCCAGCATCTGCAGTCCTCACTTTCTCCTCCTTGGTCTGATAAGGGGCAAGTAACATTCATGCCACACAAATATCAGACTATGACCATCACCAATAAGTCACAATCTAACCACTGCCCCTTGGCATTCAATGGTGTACCATCAATGAATCCCCCACTCCAACTCCAAAACAACTCCAACCACTCCAATCTCCTCATAGCTACAATTCTCCAGCCTTGGCAATACTGTAGTAAATCTCTCTGCACTCTCTCCAGAGCAATTATGTCCTTCCTGTAATGTGGTCAACAAAACTGCACACAATACTCAAGTTGAGGTCTTATACGGACTCATAAGTATCTTATATAGTTTCATCATCTCATCCCTACTTTTGCATTCTATACCTATGCCAATGAAGGACAGCATTCCAAATGCAATCTTTGCAACCTTATCTACCTGTACTGTTCCCTTTAGGGACCTGTGCACTTGCACACCAAGATCTCTCACTCCATCTACCCCTCTCAGTATATTCCTATTGATTGGGCATTCGCTTTTATTGTCTGACCTCCCCAAATGTATTACTTCACACTTGTACACAGATCTTTGAAAGTTGCCACCCAGGTAAATAGTGCGGTGAGGAGGGCATATGGCGTACTGGCTTTTATTGGTAGAGGAATTGAGTTCCGTAGTCCTGAGGTCATGTTGCAGTTGTATAAGACTCTGGTGCGGCTGCATCTGGAGTATTGTGTGCAGTTTTGGTTGCCATACTATAGGAAGGATGTGGAGGCACTGGAACGGGTGCAGAGGAGGTTTACCAGGATGTTGCCTGGTATGGAAGGAAGATCGTATGAGGATAGACTGAGACACTTGGGGCTGTTTTCATTAGAGAAAAGAAGTTTTAGGGGTGACTTGATTGAGGTGTACAAGATGATTAGGGGGTTAGATAGGGTTGACAGTGTGAACCTTTTCCCGCGTATGGAGTCGGGTATTACAAGGGGGTATAGCTTTAAATTAAGGGGGGGTAGATATAGGACTGAAGTTAGGGGTAGGTTCTTCAGTCAGCGAGTCGTAAGTTCATGGAATGCCCTGCCAGTAGCAGTGGTGGACTCTCCCTCTTTATGGGCATTTAAGCGGGCATTGGATAGGTATATGGAGGATAGTGGGTTAGTATAGGTTAGGTGGGCTTGGATCGGCGCAACATCGAGGGCCAAAGGGCCTGTACTGCGCTGTATTCTTCTATGTTCTATGTTCTATGTTCTACATCAAAGACTCAGTCCATCTGTCTGAAGACACCTGCACTGATATAGCTGCAGGAGTAATTGAGAACTACAAAGTGGTCAGACATCTTTAGCTCCATTATAATGTTCATACCATTGTTCATTCCCCAAGGAAAATACAAAACAGGCCATTCATGAGTTTGTTGTTTAGGGTAAAGATGCTTGTTCGCTTCCAGTAGCAATAGCTGGAAGATTCTGTTCCGAGGAGTGAGTGCACATGGTGGGTGAGAAATAATTTGATTTGCTGCTTGGTATGTTCTTCAAATTGAAGCCCTTTCCTGTGAATTAATCTCTTTTGCTACAATTAACACATTGCTGCTAGAAGAGTAGACAGTTTATACTAGTTGCAAGAAAGGGGAAAGTGAGAACTGCAGATGCTAGAGATCGGAGTCAAAAAATGTGTCTCTGGAAAAGCACAGCTGGTCAGGTGGCATCTGAGGAGCAGGACAATCAATGTTTCGGGTATAAGCCCTTCATCAGAATGAAGCCATTCCTGATGAAAGCTTATGCCTGAAACATCGACTCTTCTGCTCCTTGGATGCCACCTGACCAGCTGTGCTTTTCCAAACAACACACTTTGTGACTAGTTACAAAAAACTCGAGTAGCAGCTGTCCCTGATTTACGAACATTCAACTTACAGATGGTCATACGTATGAGATCCTATTAATATTAATGTTAAATATAATATTAACATAAATATTAATGTTAACAATTTGACATGCAAACACATGTTCTTACTTATGAACAGCTTTTTGATATTGTATAACATTGTGTTCCAACTTGCATACGTATCAACTTAATGAATGTACTCAACAATGGATCTCTTTTGTAACCCAGGGACTGTCTGTATGAGATGGTTAAGGATTCTGAGGTCTGCTCCCTCTGGTCAAATAGTTCTTTGTGTGTGTTAAGTAGTCACCATCCTTCTCTGCAGAACGTTTTCCATTAAATTGAACCTTTTGCTTATCTCAATGAACTAGAAAGCTTAACTTGTTTCAGGTGGAAAGGCTTGTATTGGAGAATTTTGTTGCAACCTTTGATGACACTAAACTCATTTTAGTTAATTAAAATTGTCATTGAATTTTTGTTGTAAAGATTGTTAGTGTACCAAGACTAAAAGCTGTTGGAAGTTTGTTTCCTTTTCTAAATGCTGTTTTCAGTGTGGAGTTCAGTTTTCCTTCCCAGAATGGTGGGGTGATGTGGGTGGTGCATACAGTTACAAGGGAGCACTACATGATGAAGATATTGGACCAACACTCAAGTTGAAAGAGATCAAGTGCACACAAACGATGTGTCTTCATAGCGATGAATGAAGATATTCCTTTCCAAAGAATTTTCAAATGGCCGATCTGCAGAAAATTTGTGAAAATGGCTTCATTCAGTAATATTCTGATATGTAACTAATCTGAGATTGTATATAGTTATTAGTCAATGTTTGTGACACAGGGAGAAATGCTTTGGGAGAGGTGTTGTGTAACGATTTTGCTCCAGCCTTGATGACCCCACACCATTCAGAAATGAGCCTTCCCGTGTCCCCATAAACTTCATCTTGGACCTTTCTCACTGATCAATGCACGGATCCCCAGGACTGCTCTTACACCAGTCCTCACACACGCCCCAGATATGAGTGGGCAGAGCCCTGCCTGCTGTCTTTGCAGTTTCCTGACTGACATGCAGGATTCCTCTCACTGCTTGTGATGTCCCTTTTCAGTCCCTGGACTGTGGTTAGATATTCCCCATGACTGTGACTGGCTCAAGTGGATGACTGGCCATGACCAATCCCTGAACTGTGCACAGACAGAATCTGTGACTGACTGTACCAAACCTTCTGACATACTGCAGTGCCCAAAGACATCCAGGCACCCTTTCTAACCCCATCTCCCTGCACATGGCCCATAGCCCTGCAGCTGAGAACACTGAAGGCACAGATCCAGACACTTCTTAAAAGAGTTTAGTGTCTTTGCCTCTACCCAGGCAGTAAATTCCACCCCCACTACCCTCTGCATTAAAAACAAACTTCATGTCTTCTCTAATCTTTCAGCCACTTCGCTTGAACCTCTGACCTCTGGTTTTTGAACTCACTGCCAAGGGAAACAGATTCCTTGTGTCTGCTCCACCTCTATCCCTCACAATTTTGTATACATCAATCAAAAAGATTCTGGGTAATCCAAGATGGAGGATGGGAAATAGTTGTGGTTGTAAGAGCTGCTCCTTTTTTTGAGGTATTTTAGGTGTTGGAGGTGATATCCCTGAATTCCAAGAGCAGTAATTGCTGTTTTATAAGATGTTGCATTGTTTTGGAACTTTGGGAGAAAAAGATCAAACAATGGCACTTTAAAAAGGAAAATGAGAGACAAAGGCAAAGGCCATATGGTCAGTGGGAGAGAGAGAGAGAGAGAAATCTACACGACTGTCTGACACAACAGTGAATCTGCACAGCTACTGCCTTTGCTGTTCGAGTTCAAGTATCTCTGGACCTCAGAGCGCCTCTAAGAAAAATTAACAAAGAGCAAAATTCACAGCTGACCTTGGATGAACCTGTGTGAGAGAGCTCACAGCACAGGAGCAGATAAGTGCATGGTTTTTACTTGTAAAACATCGTGTGCAATTCTGGTCTCCTTCCTATTGGAAGGATGTTGTAAAACTTGAAAGGTTTCAGTAAAGATTTACAAGGATGTTGTCAGGTTTGGAAGATTTGAGCTAAAGGGAGAAGCTGCATAGTCTGGAGCTGTTTTTCCTGGAGTGCCAGAGGCTGGAAAGGGAAGGGGGAGTGACTTTATAGAGGTTTATAAAATCATGAGGGGCATGGATAGTAGACAAGGTCTTTGCCCTGGGGTAGGGGAGTCCAGAATTAGAGGGCATAGGTTTAGGATGAGAGGGGAAAGATTTAAAAGGGCCATAAAGGACATTTTCATGCAGAGGGTGTTGCATGTATGGAATGAGCTGCCAGAGGGAGTGGTGGAGGCGAGTACAAACACAACATTTAAAAGGCATCTGGATGGGTACATGAATAAGAAGGGTTTAGAGGGATATGGGCCAAATGCTGGCAAATGGGACTAAATTAATTTAGGATATCTAGTCAGCATGGATGAGTTAGACTGAAGGGTCTGTTTCCATGCTGTACATCTCTCTGACATTATTCACCCCTCAGCCTTCTCTGTTCCAAGGAAAGCAACCCAATCTCTCCAAGTAGTTACATTCTCCAGCCCTGGCAACATTCTAATAAATTTTCTTTGCACTGTCTCTCAATCAGTGATGTCCTTGCCATACTGTGGTGACCAGAACTGCACACAATATCCCAGTTGTGGCCTCACCAGTGTCTTGTACAGTTTCATTGTTACATCGCAACCTTAGCATTCCATACTCCTGCCAATGAAGGAGAACATTCTGTGTGTGTTCTTTACAACTTTATCTACTTTATATCCCAGTTCCAAGCCTCCAACTTGGCACCGTCCTCTAGACCTGTCCATCACTCCCCCCCTCTGATCTATCACCATTATCCACCTATCACTTTCTCAGCTACTCTCCCCACCCCCCTCCCATTTATCTCTCAGCCTTGGCCCACTAGCCTCATTCCTGATGACGGTCTTATGCCCAACGTCAATTCTCCTGCTCCTCGGATGCTGCCTGACAAGCTGTGCTTTTCCAGCTCCACATTCTTGACTCTGATCTCCAGCATCTGCAGTCCTCACTTTCTCCAACTTTATCTCCTTGTACTGCTACCTTTAGGGACCTGTGCACTTGTATACCAAGATCTCTCAGTTCATCTGTCCTCTCAGTATAATGCTGTTTACTGTGTATTCTTTTTTACTGTTTCACCTCCTTAAAAGCATTATCTCACACCACCAGAGTTGAACTCCATCTGCCACATCTTATAAACATAAGCCACACTTCTCTTTCAATTCTACCGCATTTCTCCCTCTAGTTTATATCATTCCACACACCTAATGTGTTTTAAACGTGAAATATTATTTTATTGTTGTAAACTTTGTTGTTGAATATATAGTTCAGAAATGTGTTAACACCTTGCTAGATGTTTTCACAGTGCTCCTCAGCCTAATTCCTTATTAGGTGCAAATAAAATGGCTTTGTAATGGCCATCTTTTCAGAAGCACTCAATTCAGATTTAACCCTTTAACTGCTAGTGGGAGTTTACAGGTCTCAATGTTTTATTTTAAAAGAAAATTGTTTCCCCTATTATTGTTTTTGTGAAAGGCTTTTTGAAAGTTAATGTTATGGTTGTTTCTCTGAAGGAGTTTTCTGCTCGAGAGGTTTCCTTCACACCACTTGTTCATTGCTGTGGATGTTCTGGTTTCTGTTCTGTCTGAAAGCTGTACTGACAATTTCTTTAAAAAAGTTATTTTACATTTTCTGCTCAGGTCTGTTTCTTGATCTCACTGTTACCATGATATTCTGGTTAGCGAATCTCGTGGTTGTTACCATTTTTTTGTTTTGTGATTTGATGTCTCATGGTGACTTTGAATTCTTTACAGACTGTTGAAGCAAAGACAAAGTCAAAGCAAAGACAAAGTTAAGACAATCTTCAGACTTGAACTTTAATGTAGCACTATGTATTGTATATGAACATAGATAGTTGTATTTAATATTAATCATAGATATACTAGGCTCTGATCATCATAGTCGCAACAAACTATCTTTTTTGTTTGTTGATTTCTATTTGATTACGTATGTTTTCAGAAAGAGTATTCTCACTCCCACTCACACTGTGCTGTCTGTGTTCAGTGATGTGCAGCTTCATGACATTGTTGCAAAATTGTCCCAGGTTCCTGAAGTTGATGCAGTGGATTGAATTTACCAACCACTATGTCTAATTCCCCAATCCATCCTTGTGTTGAATGCTGTTATGTCACAGTTTGAGCATCTCAGAGTAAGTTTTTATCTGTTATCTGTAACCAGGGTCTTCATTCTTGTAATTGCTTCAGGTGTGAGTGTATTGCCATTATCTGAAATTACTGGCAGGTTTATATGATGCTTTTCTGATGTAAAATTGAATTCATCCAAATTCCACTGTCTATGTCCATACAGAGCAAGGTACATTCATCTGTATTCTCAGTCCTGAGCTTGCTGATATATATTGCCCCTGGTGAAGCAACATACTGATTTAACAATTCTCATCCTCATGTGAATTTATTGCGTGGTCTATCCCCCACCCTTCCAATTCTCTGTTATCTTCTTCAGTTTGATAGCCTCCAGATATTTGTGCCTTTCTAATTCTCACCTCTGCAGCATTTCCAATTTTAATTCTAGTGGCCATGTATTCAATACGAGGATACCCAACTCTCTGGAATTCACCATCTTGACCTCTTCTCCAGTTTCTTCCTTGGTTAAAACCATTCCTTAAAACTTATCTCATCAACTGACATTTGATTGCCAACCTGAGTATCTCCATGATGTCAAAATCTGATTGTAACTTTCATGTGCAGAAACTTAGAAACTTAGAAGGTTTAATTGCACTAAAGATGCTACACGAATATGTCTTGGTCTTGTGCAGCTTAATTCACACTCTGAGCTAATTTTAAACTGTGCGGGTTTATGACACAGTGGGCAGTGCATTTGCCTCGGAGTCCAAAATACTAGGATTCAAATCCCACTTCAGGACTTGTTGACCTTGGCAGGAGCTGCCATCTTGTGGCCAAACTGGATGATCATTGACCTGCACGTCCCTCTGACACACTGCTGACAGGTACCAAGAGCAGGAGGGAGTCTTCTAGCCAAACCAAGACTGTGTGGTCACTGCAATGCAACAGCCTGCCCAAGGTTTTAGTGGGTCCATGTGCAGAGTCCTACAGACTCTCTTTGGTGGTGAACATCTACCTCATTTTGAGGGACAGTCAGAAGAAGAGTTTCAGACATTGCAAGCACATTTGCCCCCACCAGAACCCCTCCTCCATCTCCCCCAGCCAATCAAATGTTGGTCACTGGAGAAAAAAGAAACGCAGGGCAGTAATCCAACTCTCCATGCTCAAAGTAATTTTTTTCATTAGAATAGAAGAGATTTCCATTGGAACATCATTGAAAACAGGAGCAGAAGTCTGGAAGAGTTCATTAAAATCCATCTGGCCAGTCCCAAAGGTTGACATATTCCTCATGCTAACTCCAAAACATAGCCCCAGGAAGGACAATTATTGTCCATCTGGCTTGCCTCAAAGGCTGAATGCTATTATGCATATCCTAACTCTTACCCTCAATCAATCTCAGTGCCAAACATTTACTCAGTTCCCTCCTGAATTTTCTAATGCCTATGCATCTTCAGCATATATGTGGGCAGTCTGCTTCTCTTATTCAGCAGTCTCAACTCAAAAAGTGATTTTTTTTCCCTCTGTTGAGAACTAATCATGTGTAACACTTGATGTTTGTGTATCAAGCATCCTTACACTGACTGTATAACTTCGAAATAGTCAAGAATTAATTTGTTTGAATTTGAGAACAATTTTATAATGTAGTCATGGAAATAATAATAGATAAGTAAATTCAGTATCTGAATGGGTCAGTTATGATATGAAAGAGAGCATTCAGATTTTATTTAAATGCTCTAAAACACATCAGATATAGTTGTGTTATGAACTTCTGATGAAAAGGATTGAATTAAATAATCCTGTAAGGTTATTTTGGTATCAGTGCAGTGAAGACATTCTTATATACAGAGTGACATGAGCTCTCCCAACACAAATGCATGAGAATTCCTGCAAATTTGCCTCTAAATCACAAGTATCTGTAATGGAATTGCATCATCATTTCCTCATTATCACTTAGTCATAATCCTGGAGCTCCCTTCCTAACAGCACTATGACTGTTCCTACACCCTGTGCAGTACAGTGATTCAAGATGGCACCTTACTACTGCAGTCCTAGAGGGAACTAAGGTGATGGCCGAGTGATATTATTGCTGGATAATTAATCCAGAGACCTGGAAAATGTTCTAAAGACCCAGGTTTGAATCCTGCCATGGCAGGTGGTGAAATTCAATTTTTTTTAAAAAAATCTGGAATTAAGAATCTACTGAAGACCATGAATCCATTGTCAATTGTCGGAAAAACCCATCTAGTTCACTAATGTCCTTCAGGGAAGGAAATCTGCCATCCTCACCTGGCCCGACCTACGTGTGACTCCTGACTCACAGCAATGTGGTTGACTCTGAAATGGCCCAGCAATCCATTCAGTTGTTCCAATCAAAGGTCACCTAGGGTTGGACAATGAATGCTGGCAAGCCCGTGACACCTATATCCCACAAAATGAATAAATAAAAGAAACTAAGGTCAGAATTGGATGTGAATGTACTGGAACGCTATTCTGATGTATACCACTTCAATTGGACCTGTATGGCTCATTGCACGATTTACTGATTTTTCCTTCTGGGTTCTCAAGAGGCATTTAGTGATGGGTAATAAATGCTGGCCCAGTATTCATTATATAAATGAATAAAACAAAACACGAAGCAACTTCAGTCAAATTATTGGTGAGAAATTTTAGGCAGCACAGATCCCCAGGAGTGTCACGGTGCAGAAGGAATCATTCTGCTCATTATGCCATCACCAGTTCTTCAAACAAGCATCATTCCCGAGTGCCAAACTGTTGTTTTTCCCTTTACCCTTACACATCATTGTTTATCCATATACTCTCCCAATGTCCTTTTGGATGGAAAAATATTAATTGTCATTTTGCATTTTATGTCTTCAGTGGATTATATTGCACATTGCTTTAATTTTGGCAAGAAAAGGTTGATTAAAACTCAACTGTACTGCACACTCACATGTTGGCAAATTGAGAAATGGATGTCATATGTTTTAGATATGATTTCTGATCAGATTCCTGCTTTCCTGCAACAATGCTACTTGACCAGCTCCACACCTTGATTAACCCTTCATTAAATACCAATAATATAGTAATATGAATAATGGCTGATCAAACTTTCAGATGCTCTGGTTGAGCCTGAATAAAAAGGTATTACGGAAAAGTGAGACCTGTTGCTGAAACATTATGCCGTACACGCATTCAGAACAAGTGTAAAGATGCCAAATTTTGAATGATCACATCAAATTATGTCACAAAGGAAAATGATGCTTATTGATAGACAAATTGAATTTGATCTGCTAAAGCATTCCCAAGAAGAAAACAATAGGGAACTACAGACTCTCTGAATTTCCAGGGATATTTCTGTTTTATTCATTGACTGGGTATTGCCCATCCCTAGTTGCCCCTTGAGAAGGTGGGGGTCAGCTGCCTTCTTGAATCACTGAATTCCATGTGCTGTCGATTTATCCACAATGCCACTAGGGAGAGAATTCTAGGATTTTGACCAAGCAGCACTGAAGAAACAGCAATTTATTTTCAAGCCTGGATGGTGAGTGGCTTGGAGGAGACCTGCAGGTGGTGATATTCCCAACCCCTTTTAGATAGAGGTGGTCTTGGGTTTGGAAGGTGCCATCCGAGGATCTTGGTAGAATTTCTGCAGTGCACCTAGCAGATATTACACACTGCTACGTAGCATCACTGGTGGAAGGAGTGGATACTTGTGGATGTGGTACCAATCAAGCGAGCTGCTTTGTCCTGGATGATGTCTATTTTCTTAAGTGTTGTTGGAGTTGCTTCCATGCAGGCATGTGGGGAATATTCCATAACACTCCTGACTGTGTCTTGTAGATGGTGGACAAGCTTTGGGAATCAGGAGGTAAGTTGCAGGATTCCCAGCATCTGACCTGCTTTTGTAGCCACTGTATTTATATGGCTAATTCATCTAGTTTCTGGTCAATGATAATCCTGAGATGTTGAATGTGGAGGCTTCACTGATGGTAATGCCATTGAATGTCAAGGGGTGATGGTTAGATTCTCTCTTGTTGGAGATGGTCATTACTTGGTACTTGTGTGACATGCATGTTACTTGTTAGTTCTCAGTCCCAATCTGGATATTGTCCCAGTCTTGCTGCGTTTGTGCATGGACTGGAGAGTCTCAAGTGGTGCTGAACATTGTACAATCACCATAGAGCATCCCCATTCCTGGCCTTATGATGGAGAGAATGTCAGAAGGCAAAGGACTTGAAGATATTTCTTTATTTGCAGAGAATGTGTCCCTATGTTTTTTGCTTCATGCAAATGTATATGAGTCACATTATTAGCTGAACTGATTATCGCAATATGTTTGTTAATGGATCCATTCGCATCTCCAGGATTGTTTAGCAAGTGTAGCCCTAATCGCAGAATCACATCGGAGAGGAGAAGTTTGGGTTGAAATTTGCAAAGCACTGAAATTCATACACAACATTAAACAATGCTGAAGATGCTAATAACTATTCTCAACCAGCTGCTCATGTAATCAGATGAGCTCAGATATCTTTCGATGTCAATAAAGTCTCCTATCCTTGGGATGATTCCAGCAATCCCCTCTCTAGACCTTCAACATCCAGCTTAAAATGTGCAGCCGAGAATTTAACCAAAATTCCAGGTGGAATCTAACCAGCATTATCAAAGAGTTAGTGTAAACCCCTTGCTTATGTGCACCAAATCCTTCATTATAAAGTAAACAATCCTGTATGCTTTTTAACAGCCTCTTGACTTAGCTTGCCATATATAAAAACAGAAAGGTTTAATGTGATCACCTGAGACAGTTGAGATGGTTCTGTTAGAGAGGCACAAAGCTTTGACGATCCAATGAAACTGAGCAAGAGGTGATTTCCCCACACAGGTACAGCCAATGTAGCACTCACAATGTCGTCTAATTAGTTTTAATACACTAGGCAAGAACTACTAATGTCTTCACTGGCAAATGGGATTTTGAGTGTTAGCTATAAAGAAACTAATGCAGGAGATGATTAAGGTTATATCTTGTACATAATAACTGATCTGAAAATAGTTCAATTGATGAGAGAGAGAGAAATATTTGTTCAATAATTCAGTCATCTGGTACCTTTTTTGAGTGGTTAGGCACAGGCCTACTCAAACCTGTATGTTACCATGGCAATGGGCCTTCCTGTGACTTCCAGCCATCAATTTACTAAACACTATCTCATCCTTTGTCTACCCATCTTTTCTTTGTTGTAAATCCACCCAGGACTGGACTGATAAAACAAATGAAAGCATTTGGAAAAATAAAAATATTGCAAATTCTGTTGGGGATTGTTGAGAATGCTATTTTGACTAATAATCTATTCTGGGAACTTTTCAGAAGGTTAAGGGTTGGCCTGGAATTTTATACCAATACATTCAATTCTGAAGAAGGGTCACAGGACTTGAAACATTAACTCTGTTTCTCTCTCTACTGACGCTACCACAACTGTTGCCTTTTCCCACCAATTTCTGTTTTCCTGCTAGTTTTTATTGTGTTCATTAGAAACAAAGATTACACAATGATAAATGTACTGGGCATCAAATGGTGGAAGGGTTGGGAGAGGGATATTTGGAGGTAAATTAAATGAAACCTCTAGGAGTATGATCAATTATGTAGCAACCACGCAATTGCTACTCTTTATCAAACTACCATTTGTTGAACAAAATAAATGAGGGCCAGCTAGTGGGTAAGTTGTTGAAGGGGTTCTGAGGGACAGGATTTATTTGTTTTTGGAAAGGTAAGGACTGATTAGGGATAGTTGACATGGCATTGTATGTGGGAAACCATGTCTTACCAACTTGATTGAGGTTTGTTAAGAGGTGATGATGAAGACAGAGTGCTAGAAGTTGTTCATATGGAGTTCAGGCGAAAGTGAGGACTGCAGATGCTGGAGATTAGAGTCGAGAATGTGGTGCTGGAAAAACACAGCAGGTTTGGCAGCATCCGAGGAGCAGGAAAGTCGATGTTTTGGACAAAAGCCCTTCATCAGGAATGAGGCTGTGATCCTCGGGAGTGGAGAGATAAACGGGAGGGGGTGTGGGATAGGGGAAAGTAGCTGAGTGTGTGATAGGTGGATGGAGGTGGGGGTAAAGCAAATAGGTTGGAGGGGAGGGTGGAGCAGATAGGTGGGAAGGAAGATGGACAGATGGGACAGGTCATGGGGGTGGTGTTGAGCTGGAAGGTTGGAATTGGGATAAGGTGGGGGGAGGGAAATGAGGAAACTGGTGAAATCCACATTGATGCCATGGGGTTGGAGGGTCCTGAGGTGGAAGATGAGGTGTTCTTCCTCCAGGCATTGGGTGGTGAGAGAGTGGCGATGGAGGAGGCCCAGGACCTGTATGTCCTCAGCAGAGTGGGAGGGAGTGTTGAAATGTTCAGCCACAGGGCGGTGGGGCTGATTGGTGTGGATGTGCCGGAAATGCTCTCTGAACCACTCTGCGAATAGGTGTCTGGTCTCCCCAATGTAGATGAGACCGTATCGGGAGCAACAAATATAGTAAATGACGTGTGGAAGTGCAGGTGAAACTTTGATGGATGTGGAAGGCTCTTTTGGGGCCTTGGATGAAGGTGAAGTGAGGCCGGGGGAAGGTGTGGGCGCAAGTTTTGTAATTCCTGCGGTGGTAGAGGAAGATGCTGAGAGGGGAGGATGGGTTGTTGGGTGGGGGTGGGGGGGGCATGGACCTGATGAGGTAGTCGCGGAGGGAACAGTCTTTATAGAAAGTGGATAGGAGTGGGGAGGGAACAATATCTCTGGTAGTGGGGTCTGTTTGTAGGTGGCAGAAATGGTGGAGGATGATGCAATGTATACAGAGCTTCGTGGGTTGAATGGTGGGGACCGGGGAGGTTCTGTCCTTGTTGCGGTTGGAGGGGTGGGGTTCGAGGGCAGAGGTGCGGGAAGTGGATAAGATATGCTGGAGGGCATAGTCAACCACGTGGGAGGGAAAATTGCAGTCTTTAAAGAAGGACACCATGTGGAGTTCAGCAAGGCATTCAAAAAGGTAGACTGGTTAGTAAGGTTAAATCATGTGAGATCGAGAGAGAGTTAGCCAATTGGATACAAAATTAGTTTGAAGGTTGGAGACAGAGAATGGTGTTACAGGGTGGTTTTTTTGGACTTCCTAGCGGAAAGATGTTATGAAACTTGAAAGTGTTCAGAAAAGATTTACAAGGATGTTGCCAAGGTTGGAGGATTTGAACGATAGGGAGAGGTTGAATAGGCTAGGGCTGTTTTCCCTGGAGCGTTGAAGGCTGAGGGGTGACCTTAGAAAGGTTTACAAAATCATGAGGGGCGTGGATAGGATAAATAGATAAAGTCTTCTCCCTGGGTTGGGGGAGTCCAGAACTACAGGGCATAGGTTTGGGGTGAGAGTGTGAATATATAAAAGAGACCTCTTTCACGCAGAGGGTGGTACGTGTATGGAATGAGCTGCCAGAGAAAGTGGTGGAGGCTGGTACAATTGCACCATTTAAAAGCCATCTGGATGGGTATATGAATAGGAAAGGTTTAGAGGGATATGGACCGGGTGCTGACAGATGGGACTAGATTAGATTGGGATATCTGATCGGCATGGACAAGTTGGACCGAAGGGTCTGTTTCTGTGCTGTACATCTCTACAACTCTATGACTGGAGGCCTTGACCAGTGGTGTGCCACAAGGGTCGGTGCTGGGTCCATTGCTTTTTGTCATTTATATAAATGATTTTGATTTGAATGTAGGAAGAACGGTTAATAAGTTTGTAGATGATACCAAAATTAGTGGTGTAGTAGGCAGTGAATAAGATGGTCAGATGAGTCAATGGACTGAGGAGTGGTAAATGGCATTTAATTAGATAAATGCAAGGTGTTACATTTTGGTAAGGCAAACCAGGGCAGTTAACGCAGTTAATGGTATGGCCATGGGGAGAATTGTGGAACAAAGAGACCTAGGAGTGCAGATGCATAATTCCTTTCAAGTGAAGTCGCAGGTAGACAAGTTGGTGAAGATGGTGTTTGACATGCTTGCCTTCATTGGTCAGTGAATTGAGTACGGAGTTGGGACATCATGTTACAGGACATCGGTGAGGCCACATTTAGAATATCATGTTCAATTCTGGTGTCCTTGCTGTTGGAAAGATTTTGTTAAGCTTGAAAGGTTCAGAAAAGATTTACAAGAATGTTGCCAGGTTTGAAGGGTTTGAGAGGTATCAGGAGATGCTGAATAGAGTGAAACGTTTTTTTCCCAGAATGTCAAAGGTTGCGAGGTGTCCTTAGAGAGATTTACAAAATTATAAGGGGGTGTGGATAAGGTGAATAGTGAAGGTCTTTTTCCCAAGATAAGGGAGCCCAAAACTAGAGGGCATAGGTTTAAGGTGAGAGGGGAAAGATTTAAAAGGGGCAACTTTTTCACACACAGGTTGGTACATTTATGGAATGAGCTGCCAGAGGAGATGGTGGAGGCTGGTACAATTACAACATTTATAAGGCATCTGAATAGGAAGCGTTTGGAGGGATATGGGTCAAGTGCTGGCAAATGGGACGAGATTAATTTAGGATATCTGGTTGGCATGGGCGAGTTGGACCGAAGGGTCTGTTTCCATGTTGTCCATTTCTATAATTCTATGAAAACTCAGGAAGAAAAAGTGCCAGAAATCAAACTAATATTGTAGTAGATGAAGAATCCAATGTGGAGGAAAAGTAGCTCAGAAAGCAGAGAAAAAATAATAAAATAGATAAATAATGGGAATTACAGTTATTTTAGATGAGAATAATCATAAGTTTTAAGTCAGTATGTGATGCATCTTAACTAAGAGTTATATTGAAAAGGGATCTAGAAGTCATAGCTTTAGGCTTATTTTTTTTCCCCGTTCCAGCTGAAACCATCTCTCATTAACAATTCATAATTCCATTTTAATATGTAGGGCACATTAAAAAGAAATAATAAGAATTATTGCTTGAAGCCTCTTGGATGATGAAACTGTTAATCCTATCATTTCATTAAAGGTTCTTTTTCATGGTGTTAAACGTAGGTAATGAACAAATATGAACATGGTTAGAGGAGCTGCAAGACAGCAAAGCAATATGATATGAAATTAGGAAACAAACACCAGGTCGTATACCTTCACACATGGGGAGTGAGGGGATGCTTATTTATTGACTGGCTGCCCATGATACAAACTTCCTTTCGCTGTCAGGTTTAATGCTCAGAATATGCCCTCCTAGTAATTTTGCAAATGAACTTCCTGCGGAAAGTCATTGAGACCATAAGAAAGAGGAACAGGAGTCGACCATTCAGTCCCTCAGTCTAGCTCCTCCATTTCATTGGATCATGGCTGATCCAACATTTTTCAATCCACTTTCTTTCCTTTTTTCCATAACAGTTGATTCCCTGACTGGTCAAGAATCTGCCTAAAGCCTGAAGTGTTTCCAAAGACTTTGCCCTCACAACTTGTGGCAAGGAGTTCCAAAGACGAAAACCCACTGAGAGAAGATATTCCTCCTCATCTCAGTCTTAACTTTGTGTCCCTTTATTCTGAGACTATGCTCTCTGGTCCTAGACTGTCTCCTGAGAGGTAACATCCTCTCAGTATTTACCCTGTCAAGCCTCTTGAGAATCTCTAGTTCAATGAGATCACCTCCCATTTTTCTAAACTCCAGTGAGTAGAGTCCCAACCTGTTTAATCTTTGCTCATAAGTCAACACATCAATCTTGCCAATGCTAAAATTTCAGATTTGAAGATATTGTAATGAGGATTTAAATGAAACATGCAGCAGAGCCAGTAACAAATAAACAGATTTACTTTTATGAGCGTGATCTGATGACAGTCATACACATTTTGTTTACATGGGGACTCGATAACTTTTCAATATTACATAAAGCAAAGCTTTGAATTTTAATGTTAAGTTTTAAACTCCTCTAGAAATGTCAGAATGATCCAGGGAAGGTTCATTCAGTTGATCCAACTTATTCTGAAATGAAATATTCTTTCAGGTATGGAGGGATTTTCTTATGAGGAAGGGTTGAGTAGGTTGGGCTTGTACTCACTGGAGTTTAGGAGAATAAGATACAAGATTCTCTGGGACTTAAAAGGGTAGATGCTGCGAGGTTGTTTCCCATTGTGGGAGGGTCTCGGTCCAGAGGGCATCATCTCAGAATATGTGACTGCGCATTTAAAACAGAGGTGAGGAGGAATGTGTTTTGAAGTTGGTTAATGTATGGAATTTTTATACCGCAGAGGGCTATGTCATTGATTATATGCAAGGCTGATATTGACTGATCTTTAATAAGAAAGGGAATGAATGGTTATGGGGAAAAGGCAGGCATGTAGAGTTGAGGATTATCAAATCAGCCAGAATTTCATCGGATGATAGAGCAAACTTGATGGGCTGAATGGCCTACTTCAGCTCATATACTTTCTGGTGATACGATCTAATGTTAACTGTTGTTAGTGCTGTAGTTCCTCGGATTTGAATTGTATTGAGTAATTGAATATTTCACTTGAACACTGAGGTCAACTCATTTCTGTAAAATGAAATAAGTTTATCCAAAATGGCCATGAAATTGATGTCCGCTGTGTTCGTTTCATCTTGAATCTTGGAAGACCCAATGCATAACACTGATTGTGTTGACTATTGATCTGAAATGTCCTTTGGTACTGTGTCTCACTCGGAGTTCATTGCCATTTCTATTCTGAAAAGAAATATTCTTTCAGATATCAGCATTATTTTCAATGTGGAATGAAAATCAATTACAGGAAAAAGTCTGATTCAGTGAACATGTTGTGATGTCAATATCACAGCACCATTGTCTTTCAGTCCTTTTGATGGTGATATAAAAGCTGGCTCTAGTATGAAATAGTCATCAGAGGTTTCCAAACTTACCCAAGCTCAGGACATTCCAGAATGTTCCCCAGTCAACGAAGAAGTTTTGAAGTATTGTTATTGCTGTAAGGTAGCATGCAATTTACATACAGTCTGATCCCACAGAAATCACTGTACTCATTGTTAATCATATACATTAAGAATAAGTATTGACCAATATTGATGTGAACACATGCAGTGCTATTCACAGAGCTAAATATTCATTGTTGCTCTACATGGGAGTTGCTTGATTTCTACCAGGATCTGATCATGGTCTGACGTAAGGGGGATTGGTGAAGGAATGATAATATCATGTATTAGTAGTCTATCGGCTAATGCTCAGGGACAACTGGTTCAAATTCATTAAATAAGTGTGCAATATAAAGCAAGCCTTAGTGATAAGGTGACAATGAAACAGTCACCAGTCATCAATTGATCATAAGTTTGGGCTGTCAGAAATTACACAGCATCAGATTGTAGTCCAACAGGTTTATTTGAAATCACAAGCTTTCGGAGCATTGCTCCTTCATCGGGTGAAGTCACTTCACTTGACGATGGAGCAGAGCTCGAAAAACTTGTGATTTCAAATAAACCTGTTGGACTATAACCTGTTATCATGTGACTTCTGACTTTGTCCACCCCAGTCCAACAGTGGCACCTCCACACCAGGTTTGGCCTGCCAATGGTTGAGAGGGTCATTTAGATCAAACTGTGTGCCTCAAATTCATATCTACACACATGCCCAAGCTATTCATATCCAGAGAGAGAGAATAATTAATGTCCACCTGTATATTTGATTTAATTCATTTAATTAAACAGCATTCTACTGAAAAGGAGTAGGAAGGGTTACTTACTGACGTTGGTGGTTCAGCTCTAGAGACAAGAACTACACATTTGAAATGCTTCATTTTTGTGGATAAATGTAAAACTGAGTAAAAATTAACTTTTAGTTTCCTCTTTCACTGTAAGAACTTTAACAATTACAGCCAGAATCATAGAATAGAATCTATGCAGTATGAAAGTAGGCCATTCAGTTTACACCAATCCTATCCTTGTGTTTCCCATGGCTAACCCACGTAGCCTGCACACTATGGCAATTTAGCATGGCCAGTCCAACTAACCAGCACATCTTTGGACTGTGGGAGGAAACTGGAGCACCTAGAAGAAACAATCACAGATACAGGGAGAATGGGCAAACTCTAGACAGTTGCCCAAGGCTGGTATCAACCCAGGTCCCTGGTGCTGTGAAGCAGTAGTGCTAACCACTGAGCCACCGTGCTGCCCCAGGCTTCTGCCAGATTGATTTAGAATAAAACAGGTATTCAGAAGAAATCGCTTCTTGACTGCAATTCGCAAAGACCCAGAGTGCACCATCAAACAGGATAGCAAAAACAAATTCAAACTTTCTAAAGAGTATTTTGTATATACTTGAAGCAGGATATGTACCAGGCTTTGGAAAAGAATAGGGTACCATGACTAATTGCATTTTTAAAGCATGAGTTTTTAGTACACCACACATTGAACATTGAATTCATTAAATTGATCAGTTGTGGAGCAAGAGAACTTGATCACTGTGAACTACATTACATTATACAACTCCTGATTCTAACTGACTACTTAATCAATGTCATGCCACATTCAGAACAGAGGAAATCAGCATAATGGTCACAAAGACTCAATTAGCAAATCCATTTTATCATCTTAATTTATCCATTCAGGGAAAAAAGGTCATTGGCCTCCTCAGAACATCTATTTAATTCTTAAAATAGTTCACCTCCCAGGTCTAAAGTCCATTCTATACATTGACCAGTGTGAAGATGAGACAGAATGTTTTTACATCAGCCCAAAGATTCCCCCTGTATTCTTCAGGACTTCTGTCCTTTTTCTATGCAGCGATCTGCCTCAGTCTCTGACAAACCACAGGGAATGGATGGGGGATTTCCAGTTATCAGAATCTAATAGTTCCATGAGAAATGCTAATGAGAAATACTTAACTCATCCCTGCCATAAGATGAATGTGTGTTTTAAAAAGTAAGCAGCCAGGATCACTCATAAATGCTGGGATGGCTGGCCATGATAGAGGATTCTTTCATTACCAATTAAGTAAGTCTTCAATTACCTTTAATGAAGCATCTGATCCATTCTTCCCCTCCAATAGCTAATGGCAGTAAACTCTCTGGGATCTGCATCTCAAACATCCAGAATTCCCCTTTTGGATGTCAGATTCCCAATGCTTGGGATCCAGGTAACAGGGTGTTACTATATAGTGGTAACTCACATATTTTGGGAAAAGTCCTCACTTCTGTGCAATGTCCCTTGAAGGTGATGGTGACGTTGGGAGTATTCTGAAGAAAGCTGAGTTTTCCTCTTGATTCGGACTGTATTCTGAAAGATTCTCGGGGTTAGGTGAGCTTGTAGAAGAATCAGTTTAACTGTGATGCTAGTGAAAGCTGAAACAGGCTCAAGGAGCCAAGGAGTGTACTCCTGTTTCTAATTTATATCTTGACTTTCTCTCTTCACCTGTCATCACCTTTGAGGGGTTGGACCATTGACGTTTATTGAATTGGTCCATGGTTAAGAGTGGTTTGCTGTTGGTTTCTGCAGGATAGCTGACCAGGAAACTCTTCCATTCTTGTCACCTACCATCAGATTGCATTGGAAAGATCTTCTGTTTGGACATATTAGAAACACTATCCAAAGCCACTAAGTCCTACTCTGGGACTTGAGTTCAAAGATTCTTGTACAGAGAAAGGGAAGCTAGCACTTTGTGACCAGAGGTCATGTGCCAAGAAAATCCAATGGCCTGAGAGATTTTCATGGGAATGAAGAGCTAAGAAGCAAAGAGGAAATAGAAAACAAATGGCAGTGGACTGGGTCAGACAGGTCAGCAGTTCACTAAATGCTGAAAATTCATGTACGTTTGAAGCAAAGTGGGTTCTGTCAAAATGGAGCAGTTTTCTGTTTGACAGTTTTCAAACAGATCCTGTTCTTGAAGCGGGTGTCAGAGGCTATGTGTTTTTGTCAGTTGGAGATGGTGGATAAGTAAAAACAACAAGGCTAAAGAATTATTGGTTGGGTTTTCTGTTGTTTCACTTCTTACAGCCCATTGGATGGTTTAAAGGTTTCAGAGACTGTGCCATCGGGATTGTTGTGACTAAAGTGAGAGAGGGTTCACTGATGTACACCTTTGTTGGTTTTTGACCATGTCTGGGTTCTTCTGATGGAGTGTGTCTGCTGGTGATTCAAGGGTCAAAACAATTGAATCATCAAACCCCTACAATGTGGAAGCAAGCCATTTGGCTCAACAAGTCCACACCAACCCTCTGAACAGCATCACTCCCACACCAACCTTATAATCTGCATTTCCCCATGTCTAACCCACCTAGGTTGCATATCCCTGGATACTATGGGTCAATTTAGCATGGCCAATCCACCTAATCTGCACATCTTTGGACTGTGGGAGGAAAATGGAGCACCCAGAGGAATCCCACACAGACACAGGGAGAATGTGCAAACTCCAGACAGTCACCTGAGGCTAAAATTAAACCCGGGTCTCTGGCGCTGTGAGATAGGCAGTGCTAACTACTGAGTTATCATGCCACCTGCTGAGTGGGACATGAGAAATCCAACATGGCAGAGGCTGAGTGGGAAGACTGAGACTGCTCCTGATGCCACGCTTGCATGAAGGTATAACCAATTAAGGTTCATATTTGTTGCATTGATTACTTGAAGTGAAATTTACCTCTTTGTTTGAAATATCATTTGCTTGTCAACTAATATCTGAATTACATTGGTTTTATTCAATTTGTTATAGCAAATGTTTCAAACATGAAATCCTGCTTATTGGTTTTCCAATTGTCTTGGTAGGGATTCCCTTGTGTGTACAGCAATAATATCACTTCCTGATACATTCTTCCAAAATGTAAAAACTTAAGTTCCCTAATACCTCAGTCCTTTGATCCTAAAAGTCAGAGTGATGGTTATTCTCAGCATTGCTTCCAGGCATAGTCAACAGAGCAGGCCATTCAGCCAAACGTGTCTGTGCTGACCATGATGCCATTCGAAACTTATCCCATCTGTCTGCAGATGGTCCAAATCTCTCTATTCCCTGCCTGTTCCTGTGTCTGTCTAAATGCTTCTTAAATGTTGTTATCGTATCTGTTTCTATCACCTTTAAACTTTTCCCCTTTCACCTTAAACCTATGCTCCTGAGTATTTGACATTTCCACCCTGGGAGGAGATTCTGATTATCCACCCTATCCATGCCTCTCTTAGCTCTATACTTCTATCAGGTTTTCTTCAGTCTTTGACACTCTTGTGAAAACAATCCAAGTTGGTCCAATCTCTCCTTCGAGCTAATGCACTCCAATCTAGGCAACATCCTGGTAAACCTCACTTGCGCCCTCTCCAAAGCCTCCACAGCATATAGTATGGTGACCAGAATGGCATAAAATATTTCCAAATCCTGCCTAACTGAAGATTTATAGAGTTGCAACATGACTTGCCAACTGTTATACTCAATGTCCAGATCAATGAAGATAAGCATGCCTTATGCCTTCTTTACCACCTTATCTATTTGCGTTGCCACTTTCAGGGAGCTGTGGACATGCAAAGTCTGTATATCAATGTTAATTGCTGTATACTGTCGTCTTGCATTTCACCTCTCAAAATGCATCATGTCACACTTGTCTGGATTAACTTTGTCTGCCAAATCTTCGCTCTACTTCCCAACTGATCCATATTCTGTTGTATCCTTTGGTGACCTTCCTCACCATCCACACTATTTTGTGTCATCTGCAAATTTACTAATCAGGCCACCTACATTTTCATCCAATTTGTTTACATTTATTATGAACAACAAGGGTCTCAGCACTGATCCTTGTGGAATACCACTAGTCACAGATCTCCAGTCAGAAAAACACCACACCACAACTACCCTCTAGTGCTTGAATATTTCACTGGCAACTCATTAACCACTACTGAAAAAATTGCTCATGCTGGGGTAATCAACAGCATTTCAACAGTTTTCGTTGAGTCATGCTAAACTATTCAATCTCAATAATTTCAACTTCTTTCACTTTGACCTAACATTATCCAAGCTATGTTTCAATTTGAATTGAAATATTTCAATAATAACTGCCAGGAAAATTGCTGTTTAATTTGTTTGTTTGTTAATGGATAATTCAGCTGTGGATTCCCACATGAGTTGGGATTCAATCATTACAGCACATCACTTTAATTGAATTTGCTGGGCTGATAGGAGCATGTCCCCAGAAAGCAAGTCCTTATCCATTATATGTTGTTGAGTGGATATTCCAGAGCTCTCTGAGAACTTGGTTATAAATATAAGCACAAGTCACAAACAGAAATTGAAAGACCCTTTTTGTGCAAGTGTGAACTCCCTGAAGAATTGCACAAGACTCTGACCGTATTAGCAGTGGAAGTCTCATGGAATATTTTGAGGGTACACAGGACTACACAATGCCTTACTGCCCGTTAATCTTCAGAATTCCATGTGAAATATGAGGTAATGTCTTGCCTCATCTATGGTCAGAGGCCAGGACCAGGAACTGCCTTTGCTGAGAGGTTAGTCCACAATAGGAGTTTTACTCCACAGAAAGATGCACATTGACCTAACAGAGAGGTCCAGGAGAAAGAAAAGGAAATAAATAAATATTTGGCTTTGTACCTCATCACAACAGACCGTGAACATCAAGAAGAATAATTTAACATGATTAGTATTCCATTTATAAGTTTGGGTGCAGTTGAAAGATTTAGGCTGACTAATGATTTAACATAGCAACAGATCTAATCAATGCGAAGTACCAATCAAGAAAAAAAGCAGAACATTGAACAACTTTGTAATTCTGAGCAGTGTTCCTGCATGATTTTGTTTTTACGCAGTTGGCTTTGCAAATTAACTGAGTTTAATGGAATTTCAACATAATGGCTCATCGTAAATGGCAAGGAAACTTTAGCAAGAAAATGCCATAACGTATAAAACAACTGAAACAATATCCATTAAAAGCTGAGTGTTAGCGTTTAGCAAGCTGTGCATTAGAAATCGTCTCTGACTTTACTAATCTGCCTGTGATTGGGTTTGGGTAACCTGCCGAGAGAAATGGAGAGGATTGTTCCATTGGGACATCTGGGTTTGTTGGCAGATTCTTTCTCTTTGAACACTTCTAATTGGTTGGTGTTTGGGATGGGTTTATTTGAGTATTGTCTGCTCAATGATCTTCTTGTCTGGACTTCTCCCTTAATCTCATCCTGCCAAAGAGAGAACATTTGTGATGTTTCTGTGCCTTTTCGCAGGGTAACCTTTCTATGTGTTTTACTCGAGAAACTCACAGATTACAATCTCAGCAGCTGGGCTCATCAAAATAGCTGCCTGTTGGAGCCAACCAGCACAAACCCTCTGGGAGTCAATGGGGGTGGCATCAAGTTAGTGTGGGGTCAGGGAACAACTGTTATGTGGTGTTAAGTGGCGGTCCCAGAGCACTCTGAGATGCAACTGCCCAGATGAGCTTCTGGCACCCACCTTCCCCCATGACAATGGGAACTCTGCCATTCCAGGAAGTCAAGGTCCAGCCCCAAACTCATTCCAAAGAATCCTGAGTAGGGAGTTCAATCCAAACTTGCCAACTAAGCAAAACAAGTCATGCCTTCAGAGCTACTGACCTCTTCCATGTCCTCAGCTTGAGCCAGAAGGTTATGGATCCAAAACACCCATTCCACCCTCCACCAATGATGTGCAAGCAGTTAAACATCATGAGCATAGGCAGGGATCCCTCACACTTGCATTAAAAAGGTCAGCTGATCCTCCACTGAAGAAATGTGGCAATTTGGACAATGTTTCTTTTAGATCGAAGGTTTGACTAAGATCATCTCTGCTGTGGTTGTGTTGATGTCACAGACCAACATCAGGATAACCACAAACATTTGTACGGACAGTACTAGCTAAACCAGACATGGCCAGAAAAGTGATTGCCCTGATGATGAAAAACATATAATGAATAAAATCTAGAGATGGTTTTTGAAGATTTTGAATGCTGTAGCCTGTGACAATTGCCTTTGGAAGCTTGTTCCATTATGGGATTGTCCCTGGGAAGAAAGAAATGCTGGCATGTTGTCTTAGAAATGTGTAGCTTGTGCAGATGTCTACCGACCTTCTTTTTCATGTCAGAGAGCGCAAGGTATGTGCTCCTGTAATTCCAGACTGTATTTTATTGAACATGGTCAGTTGGCTTTCCTCTCTTCTTTGCTGCAATGATTTTCATTCCAAATCTTTGATTAAGAAGGTGAAAGCATGTTTCTCCTGTACTGATTTGTACAACACATCTTAGGATTGCTTAATTCCTATTTATATAAAGTCAGAAGTCACACAATACCAGGTTTAGTCCAACAGATTTATTTGAACTTCATTTGATGAAGGAGCAGCGCTCTGGAAGCTTGTGATTTTAAATGAACCTGTTGGACTATAACATGGTGTTCTGATTTTATCCACCCCAGTCTAACACTGGTGCCTCCGCATCATGCCTATATATATATGTATATGTGTATATGTATATGTATATGTGTATGTATATGTGTATGTATATGTATATGTGTATGTATATGTATATGTATATATATGTATATATATGTATATATATAAATACATATATATATAAAAACTTGGAAAAATCCCACATATAACCTTTGTACTCCAGGATTGGCTAATCAAACATTTGACAGTCGAGAACTCTGATGTCTTGTTGCAATACCAAAGATGCTCCTCAGAAATCCGAGAACCAAGTTTCCTTTTGGGTGTTAACTGCAGAATGTGGAATTTCCATTGAAGGTTGTTTTTAAGGTGAACTCAGAGGCACAGTAACGACTTGATGAAGAATTTTTTTTGTTGGGAATACACATAATGTAGTATAATTGGAACTGAATCCCATTGGTTCTGACATGTTTTTGGATCTTTAGGAGATCATTTTGCTGTGATTTTGAACCTTTGCTGATGTGTGAACCACACAGTCCTCTGCAAGTAGCCAGCCTCCTCTTTTCAGTTTGTTTGGGAAGTTTGTTTATACATTCCAAGGTGAACCTAAAGGATCATGTGTCACAATTTCAAAGAAGAGCCATATATTTGTCATCCGTGTGCTGGTTAATATTTACCCCTGAGTCAACATCACTAAACCGCGTTTTTCATGAGAGCTTGCTGTGCCTATGTCGGTCATGATGTTGCTTACATTACGACAATGATACATAAGTCCCTCAGAATCTGAAGCACTTTGAAATGTCATGATGTTGTGGAAGCTGCTATTCATAAGGCAAATCTTGTTCTTTCCTTACCCAGCTCAAAGATCTGAAGTAAACAAGTAGGAGGCTGAAAGTACACAGCATGCCAGGCAGCTGCAGGTGGAGAAGTTGACATTTAAGATAGAGTTACGCACTCTAAAAGTAAAGAGAAAGTAAAACAAGAGTGTAAAACTAAAATCTACAAAGACAAAGAATTTAAAATTGAGCAGAGGATGCTTTCTGAATTTTTTTTTAGAGGAGCACTATAATCTAAAGACTAAGGTAATCTTTTGGGGAGATTGAATCCTGCCATGGCAGATGGTGCAATTTGAATTAAATAATAATCTGTCATTAAGAACCTAAAAGTGGCCATTCTCAATTGTTGAGGAAAACCCACCTGGTTCAGTAATGCTGTTTTAGGGAAGGAACTCAGCCATCCTTAGCCAGCTTGACTTGTATTTGACTCCAAGCACAATGTGGTTGACACTCAGCTGCCCACTGGGTAACTATGGATGGGCAGTAAACGGGCCGAGACAGCAACACTTCCATCTCTTGAATGCATTTAAAACAAAATTACCATTGGTTAAAGCTCCATTGGTTAGATATTGTTAGCCCTCAATTCCATTTAGCATTATTTTTAAACAAGGACTGCAACCGAAACAAAATAACTGGATGTAAAGAAAGGTTTAGTGGGTCTGGTATGTTGTAACACTCAAAGAAACTTCAAACAGAGTGGGCTATGATCTTTTGTGAATGCAAAGCTAATGAGGAACTGATGACCCCTGCTCCTGAAGTTGAGAACTACATCCCAGACTGCAGGGAGGTTTTATGTTCTTCTCTTCAAAGAATATGCAAAGACAGTGACTTTAAAAAGAAGTTTCAACTTTACTGGAATGGTCTAGTGGAACTGAATACTCCCATGAGTGCCATCCAGGGTTTGAATAGCACAGGTGCTTTGAATAGCACAGTTGAAGAACCGTCTTCTCGTTGTCTCTGTATAGCAGGTAGAAGAACCTCTCTCTTTAAGTGTTGCAGACCCATCAGAAAGGGGAATTAGGACAAAATGATTTCAATCAGGCTACAAAGTAAGACTTTCAAAACATAATGCCTTTCACACGCTAACATCAACGCTCCATTACAAAGATTGAGAAGTTCAACTATCTATTCTTCATGACCCATTCAGAGACCAATACATTTAGCTTTATTTTATCCTGTTGGACTCCCCTCTTATTTTTAGTTGTGTGTCTGTTGCATTACAAATTCTCCTCATGTTTAGTAATTAAGGTACTCAAGCTTTGTTAATTCAAGAAAGCCCGGTTAAATTGGTTGCTTTTAAAATATACGTTTATTTAGGTCTGGGGATAAAAGAAATTATCCACATGGTAAAGGATTTTTTTCAATTAACCTTGTAGCAACAACTGAGGGTGTGTGTGAATGAAGAAAGGGAGCCAGTTCACCCTCAGCTGGGAGCGTAACAGTTTGAGGTATCCTGTCTGGAAGTTTTATAAGGTGATGAATGTAACTTGGGATCTTGATGTAAAATGAATGCTGTAAAGTGCCAAAGAATGGTCTTTTAATCCTCTGCATTCTCTCTATCTTCAGCATAAACACCAACATTTTTCTGGCTACCATCAGTTATTAGGAAGGGTCCCTCGACCTGAAACATTAACTCTGATTTCTCTCCATGTATGTTGCTAGACTCGCTGAGCTTTTCCAGCAATTTCTGTTTTTGTTTCTGATTTCCAGCATCTGCAGTTCTTTCAGATTTTAAAAGAATGACCTGTTCTAGTCATGCACCAACTTTGACAGGAACATGAAGCTGATCGAGGACAGAGACGTTAGACTGTGAGGAGATTCCAATGTTTCAAGCTCAGCTGGGTGAATGTATGTCTTCCCTATTGTGGAACAGTTAGAATTGGAGATGCATGTCGGGTCAGAACTGGAGATGCCACTGGAGGTGATCCTGGAGAGGTCAGTGAAGGTTAAAGAAATAGGGACTGGGTGAAGACAGGGAGGGATCTGAAAGCAAAGATCAGAATTTTAATTTCAGGGCATTGCTCAGTTAGGAATCAGTGAAAGTCATTTAACAAAGGGGTGATAGAAAGAAATAGAACATAGAACAATACAGCACAGGAACAGGCCTGTGAGAAACTAAGCTCACTGTTCAATAATTTCAGTCTGAGTCAAATTCTGAAGCAGTCTTTATTCATATGGTCTTGCAAGCCGGGTGACCACAAAGTAGGCACCCTGATCAGGCGGTTACATTACAATTTATATAGTTCAGTTGAGTGTCTTGGTACTCCCCTTATACTTCATATCTGATAGTTGTATTGCTCTGTGCAGCTGCTAATCTAATTGGCTTAGCACATCTGTCTGTGGCCCGTTGTTGGCATGCAACCCCCCCCCCCCCCCCACCCCTTTGATAGCTGGGTCTTATTACTTTTGCTGATACAACACTGGGTCTTATTTGGTTATCTTGTTCATACTAACTCCCTATGTGCATGACAATTGCAACTGTCATGTCAATATATCTGTTACTACCAGGTGACCACCTTCCTTTCCGGTTGGTTATTTCTTGGCATATACCCTCATGATACCGTCTTGCGATTTTTGCAGAAGCAAGATACAGCTACTTGTAACTGTTTGTGTGCAAGCATATCTAGCTTAGCATACGCCCCCCCAACCCTCCACCCCCCCCCCCCCCCCCACCATGTCTCAGCCTTATGATTTTTGTAGAAACAACAACCTTCATAACGGCCTCTCACAATCCCCCCTTATTTTTTTAAAATAATTGTTGTTTTCTTTCATATGTCGCCCCCAAATTTGCAAGCATCATCCCCGAGACTTTATCAATCTTGGCCTCAAGGTCACCCATCCCCTCATTGTTCAAGAGGTAGAGTTCCTCTGCCTGATTACCTTTTAGGGACATCTGTTTTGCCAAGGCCGTCTCAGTTAGCCATGGGGTTAGTCCCCGTACACAGGTATGATACAACAGCCAATTGCTACCAGTACCCCTGCTACCACTATCAGGGAGGTGAGGATGGAGACTACCACTCCCTTCCATTTCCCAAACCATGATTCCAGCCATCTCGTGAGTGCTGTGTCCACTCCTGAATTCTCAGCCAGTTCTTCCGCCAAGGTGGTCAATCGTCGCAAGGCACGAGAGATTGACCCATCAGGTGCTGTATTATTTGGAATAAAGGTACAACAGCTCCCTCCTGACATCACACATACACCCCCTTTTATCGGCTCGGATCATATCTAAGGCCAGTCTGTTTTCCCAGGCCATTCTACTGGTTGCATCAAGCTGTTCTGTTATGCCTTTGACTGCATCCCTAGTGTAATTGATGAATCTTTGCTGATTATAGAAAATATAGTTTATCCAGTTCACATTCTTGTTGACCGTTACCCACCAGAATAGAACCGATTCAAAACCTGCTGCAATCTGGTTGCGAGCCTTGTACTCATCCGATACCCCTCTAGGAACTCCTATAGAGTCTAGATAAATCCTATCATCAAAAGAGGTGTCTAATAATGATTTTTTACTCCTCCCCCTTTTTGTTGCTACCTTCTGCTTTTCAAATGCCAAGGTGAATGGGATTGCCAATTGTACAATTGCACATATCCCTCTCCAATCCGGAGGTAGGGTGGGTCTCAATATTTTGCCTCCACAGTACCACCACAGATCCGCTCGGGGAACCTTTAGTGCTGAGTAGTTCCCTCCCTTGTCTGTTTCGGTGACATTCTCAATTTCTATACATAATTTCAGCTCCCCCAAGTTTCTGGACCGATTTGTACCTCATCTACGCACACACGACATGTGATTTCCAACTGCGGCGGAAAATGTAGGGGGCCTTTTAAGTCTTTCTTCTCCAAGGAAGGGAACATTTGAGGAACAAGGAGGTACAGTTCCTATCATTCCATGCAGTCTCATCCTGATACAGGGCTATCATATATTTCATGCCGTTCCTGTCTCGCTTCCACCCGAGCGGAAAGGGAACCACCTGGGCTACTGGCCTACCGGAGGCACATGCATAGCAATTGCTTTTGTTCAGACTTTTTACAGTATACTTTACCCATTCAACCCAGGCATTTGCATCCCCATATCCAGTTTCTATTTCGATGGTCTGCTTCAAGTCCTTCACCTCTATAATTTTTACCACCTTAGGGTCATCGGGAGGGATGAAAGGTTGCATCTTATCATCCAACTGTTCTGCCCGTTTTCCCTTTCCTTCGTTAATTCGGAAACAACAGCCCGAGAAATCATTCCCGTTTGTTTTCATTTCTATCCCAAATGTTTCATTTAATTGTACTTGGTCGCCCCTAGAATCACTTTGTGCCATGTGGTTTTCTTTATCGTTAAGTATATTGGGTTACACTTTTTATCGGGACAATCGAGAGCTGGTCGGAAGGGGGCCCGGTGTACTGTGATGAGACCATTATACCAGGTACCATCCCCGAGGCCATCCCCGGAGGACTTTACCCATTGCTGTACTGTCTCTGTTATCTACATCCCCACAATTTACTAAACTGCATGCATTGGCGACTATTACTTCGGGATTATCAGATTCAGGGACAGTTTATAACAAGTATGAAGATGGTGTTTGACAAAATCCCAATACTAAGAGAGCTAATATCATAATCATAAGCATTCCCAGCATTCTACAATAGTATTGAAGCACTGAGAGACTTTACATGTAATCTATACAAAAACCTTCCAGCGCTCACGTCGCCACGGTATAATCAGTCACTCAAAGTCTTTTTAGTCTGAGTTTCAGTGGTTCTTGCGTTGATTCCGCTGTCCAGACTTCTTTCTCAACCAGGGATTCCATTGGTCCCTTAATCCTGGTGTAGTGAGTCCAGCCTTTCTCCTCCGTTCTTATCGCCGTTTCGGTAGTCACAAGAGCCTGGTATGGTCCCTCCCAATCCAGGTGCAATTTAGTTTCTGTCCATGACTTAATTAGGACCCAATCTCCCGGCCGGATGAGATGAACAGTGAATTCAAGGGGCAGAGTCTGTGCCAATAAACCCTGTTTCCTGAGGAAAGACAAAGAGGAGGACAAGCCCAGTATGTACTTCTTTAAGAACAAATCTTTAGTTTCTGGGATTGGCAGTTCCCTTTTTGTTCCCAAATAGGGCAGGCCAAACAATATCTCATAAGGGGACAGCCCCAAATCCTTCCTTGGGGCCGTCCGCGCTCGCAAGAGGGCTATAGGTAAACACTTAGTCCAAGGGAGTCTGGTTTCTTTTATTAATTTAGATAACTGCTTCTTGAGTGTCTGGTTCATTCTCTCAACCTTTCCTGATGAAGGTGGGTGCCAAGGGGTGTGGAACTCCCAGGAGATCCCCAACCCCTTCATCATCATTCCCTGGAGTACCCCGGAAGTAAAGTGAGTTTCCTGATCCGAATCTATACACTCCACTATCCCGTATCTGGGAACTATGTGTTCAGGTATTATCTTGGACACCCCAGTTGCGGTGGCAATGGCCAGAGGATACACCTCCACCCATCCAGATAAATGATCAATTATTACCAACATATATCTCAACCTTCCCACTCTGGGTAATTCGCTACAATCTATCTGGATGCCCTGGAATGGTCTTAGCCCAGGTTCTCTCCCTCCTGGGACTTGTTTCCTTAGCACCTTCTTGTTTACCTTCCTGCATGTTATACATTGCTCACATATCTGTTTGGCTATCGTATATATCCCTTTGCATCCATATTTCTTTATGACTAAATCACACATTGCTTGCACTCCCCAGTGACTCCCCTGATGTAGGACAGCCATAATCTCTCGCATCATCATTTTATTCAACATCTCCCTCCCATCGGGTAACATCCAGAGCCCACCTGCTGTCGTTGCGGCCCCTAAGTCTTTTAGTTCTTCCTCATCCTTTACAGTAAACAACGGGGTACCCTGAGAATCCGGAATTACAGGTATTAGGAAGTATATCGCTGCTCCTTGTGGATTCAGGGCCGCTTCTTTAGCTTCCTCATTGGCCAATCTATTTTCTCTTACTTCCGGATCATTCCCCTTTTGATGTCCAGCTATATGAACTATCGCTATTTCCTTCGGGAGTAACAGGGATTCTAATACTTGTTCTATCAATTCCCCATGTGCTAGTTCTTTTCCTCGACTATCTATTAGTCCTCTTTCTTGCCAAAGTTTTCTGAAGGTGTGCACCACTCCAAATGCATATTTGGATTCTGTGTACACCGTTCCTTCCTTGTCTTCTAAGTCTCTGAGAGCTCTTTCTAGGGCATAGAGTTCACAAGTTTGGGCTGGCCAGCCATTAGGCAGTCTTTCAGTCTCGATAACGCTTCCCTCTATCCCATCTGCTACAGCATATCCATTATGTCTCTTGCCCTCAATCGTCTGGGAGGACCCGTTAATGAACAACTGAGCTCCCTCCACTCCACAATGTTGTGCTGAATGTGACACCAAATCATGACACCTTGTCCATATCACTCCATTCCTTGCACATTCAGTGTGCTTATCTAAAAGCCCCTTAAACACCCTTATTGTATCTGCTCCTCCACCAGCCTTGGCAGCACATTCCAGACTCCTCCTACTCTCTATACAAAACGTACCCCTCACATCTCCTTAGAACTTTCACCCTCTCACATTAAATGCATGCTCCCACATTGGACTATTCAATTCTGGGGAGAATAAGGTTCTGACCATCAACCCTATTCATACATCATATAACTTTATAAAGGTAAAAATCACACAACACCAGGTTATGGTCCAACAGGTTTAATTGGAAACACACTCGCTTTTGGGATGCATCTCCTTCAACTAAACTTGTTGGACTATAACCTGGTGTTGTGTGATTTTTAACTTTATACACCCCAGTCCAACACCGGCATCTCCAAATCATGACTATAACTTTATAGACTTCGATCAAGTCTCCTCTCAGCCTCCACCACTCAAGAGAAAACAACTTGAGCTTTTGTAGCCTCTCCTTATAGCTCATACTCTCTAATCAAGGTAGCATCTTAGTAAACCTCTTTTGCACTCTTTGCAAAGCTTCCACATCCTTCCTGTAACATCATGAACAGAATTGAACACAATACTCTGAGTGGCCTAACCGAAGGCTTATAAAACTGATAAAGGTAAACAGAATGCAGCGAGAGATAGGAAACAGGTAGCAGAAGTTTGGATGAGCTTACATTTTCAAGGCTAACAGCATAAAATGTTTAATACATTAGTTGGCGTGCTGTACTTTAAACCTATCCATTCTGAATTTCACCGTCTTGTTGCTGAACTTAAATGGTTGATTGAATTCATTGTGCAATTCGAGAGCTGTGTCCTGATTCATGAATCCTCTTCCCAACCACATCCCCACCTCAGCTACTTCTCAGCTTTTCTACAGCTTGTTGTGAACATCCAAAGCTACATCATTTATTGAATTTAGAACCAGGAACAGTTTACACACTAATCCCTGGGACACACCAATAACCAATTCCTCTGCACTTGGCATAAATTCCTTACACAAGCATCCACTGATTTCTACATTTTGAAGCAATCTTTGTCCATTCTTGGCTTTTAAGTTCCTTCCCCTGCTGTGTTTTTTTAAGCTTAGGTAATAGATTTTTATGCAGAATAATTTCTGGAATCCTTAGCTTTCCACAGTGTACTTGAAGATGTTATTTTCTGTAAGGGAAACATCAGGGGGCTGTTGCAGGCAGGTTCCACCTCTTTGAGATTCTAGCGGAAGTTCATTTTATAAATCATCCAAATTGCTTCAGTCAGAAGGAGCAGCAGCATCGTTCCAGACTAGATGCAACTGGCCCCAACAGATTATTATATATCTTTTTCCTGAGGAGCAGTGTATGCTTAATATGCATAGCAAGTATTGTTCTGAATGCAGCCAGGCTGTGAGTTTCTGCAGATTCTTCTCCTGCTCTCACACTGCCTGGAAATTGCTGTAACCTCTGGAAGAAATGGAACCTTTCTGGTAGTTCTATTGACATTCCATTCAATCTCAGTGAAGTGCAAACAGAATCTCGGTGCCCCGTTACATTTTACACGGTTCACGTAAAGCACAGAAGACAAAGCATTGCGTTGCAACTGACTTGAATGAAGGCTCACATCATGAGATTGTCTTCAAGATCGATGGATCTGTAGGATTTTTTTTTGAGGAGTGTCATACTTAACTGAATATGCCACACGCTGTTAAAGTTGTATCCAGGTGGTGAAAGCTGAAAGTCAATAACCAGGTAATAAGTACAACAGTAAAAAGCATTCTGCATTATGCCAATAACTGTGTGTAACATTCAAATACAATGCTGATCAAAACAGAGATACTGCTTTGCTGATCTCGATGCTATCACAGAAATGGTGGTTCCTGATCTTTGGAAGGACCTGCAGGTTGGTATCTTAGATGCTCACAATGTGTAAGAGAGGTGAAAGATGGTTACTCGGAAAAGTATTAATGCCAATGCCAGATTTTCCACAGAGAGCATTAGCAATGACTTAATGGGGGCTACGAGAGGTTGAATATAAGGTCAATAATCTGGAGAATTGCTGATTGTGTGCCAACAGCCTGAGAATATTTGTTTCACAGCCCAATCTAATTAGGCATTACCATTCCCTTTCCACATGTGGATTTGTCTGGATCTTTATGCAGAGGTGTAGGTATTACTCGTGGCCTTCTTGAATCCTGTTTATATGCACTTCAAGCGTCCGGGATGTTGAGAAGGTACAGGAAGACCACTATTTATTCAGAGTAATGTGTATGCAGCAGCACCTCTGTCTACGCCTAAGACACATTTACAAATAGAGAAAAGCCAAGTGCTAACATCTCTCCAGTTGATAATAAGAGGGAAAGAGGGAAAAGGGGACAGGATTTACATTGCATATCCATGGTACATGGATACAGTTGCCTGATATGAAATAACAACTGCCTAAAGTTTTATTGCATTTTTGTTAGCTAGGAGTGGGGGAAAATAATGTCTGCAGATTAAATCAGGAAGGAGCTGGTCATATGTGTTGTCAAGTCCTTTAAAAAGGCAGGACACCTTTCTGGAAAAAGATGGATTTGGATTTGGATTTGGCCCTTGGATTTAGTGGATATTAAGTGCCTTTTAGGAGATGTCAGGTACACTTAGGGATCCATCGAATCTCCGCAGTACAGAAACAGGTCATTCAGCCCAACAAGTCCACATCAACAAGCATTCCACCCAGACTCACCACCCCTACCTTATCCCTGTAACCCTGCATTTCCCATGGCCAATCCATCTCACTTGAACATCTTTAGACTCGAACAAAGAACATAGAAACTTTACAGCCCAGGAACAGGCCTTTCAGTCCTCCAAGCCTGTGCTGATCCAAATCCACTTTCTTAAGGATCTGTATTCCTCTGCTCCCCACCTACTCATGCATCTGTCCAGGCGCACCTTAAATGAATCTACCGTGCCTGCCTCTACCACCTCTGCTGGCAACGCATTCCGGACACCTACCACCCTCTGTGTAAAGTACTTTCCACGTGTATCCCCCTTAAACTTTTCTCCTCTCCCCTTGAATGCATGACCTCTCGTTATTGAATCCCTCACCCTGGGGAAAAAGGCTTATCTCTATCCACCCTGTCTATACCCTTCATGATTTTGTAAACCTCAATCAGGTCCCCCCTCAATCTCCTTTTTTCTAATGAAAACAATCCTAACCTACTCAACCTCTTCATAGCTAGCACCTTCCATACTGGGCAACATCCTTGTAAACCTTCTCTGCACCCTGTCCAAAGAGTCCACATCCTTTTTGTAATGTGGTGACCAGAACTGTACACAGTATTCTAAATGCGGCCGAACCAAAATCTTGTACAATTTTAACATGACCTGCCAGCTCTTATACTCAATACCCCGTCCGATGAAGGCGAGCATACCATATGCCTTCTTGACCACACTATCCACCTGTGCAGCCAACTTCAGGGTACAATGGACCTCCACTTCCAGATCTCTCTGCTCATCAACTTTTCCCAAGGTTATTCCTTTTACAGTATAATTCGCTCTAGAATTAAACCTCCCAAAACGCATCACCTTACATTTGCCTGGATTGAACTCCACTTTCAACTTCTCTGCCTAACATTCCAGTCTATCTATATTCTCCTGTATTCTTTGACAGTCCCTTATGCTTTCTGCTACTCCACCAATCTTCGTGTCATCTGCAAACTTACTTATCAAGCCAACAATGCCCTCTTCCAGACCATTTATGTATATCACAAACAACAGTGGCCCCAACACTGATCGCTGTGGAGCACCTTTCTTCATTTCAAGAAACTCCCTGCAACTACTACTCTCTGTTGCTCAACCAGTTCTTTATCCTCCTAGCTAGAAACATGCACACCATGTGACTTCACTTTCCCCATTAGTTTACCATGGGAGCCTTATCAAACACTTTACTAAAGTCCATGTATATGACATCTGCAGCCCTTCCTTCATCTATCAACTTAGTCACTTTCTCAAAGAACTCTATTAAGTTGGTAAGGCACGACCTCCCCCACACAAAACCATGTTGCCTATCACTGATAAGCTCATTCTCATCCAAACATAAAAAGATCCTATCCCTCAGTACCTTCTCTACCAACTTTCCCACCACTCAAATCAGGCTCCATGGTCTGTAGTTACCTGGAATATCCCTACTATCCCTCCTGAATAGGGGACAACACTAGCAACTCTCCAGTCCTCCAGCACTTCACCTGTGTTTAATGATGCTACAAAGATATCTGTCAGGGCCCCAGCTATTTCCTCTCTCACTTCCCTCAGCTACTTGGGATAGATCCCATCCGGTCCTGGGGATTTGTCCACCTTAATATCTTTTAGCCTCCCTCCTTATGTCAATGTGATCCAGAGTAAACAAACTTCTATCTCTAACCTCAACATTCATCATGTCCCTCTCCTCAGTGAACACTAATGCAAAGTAATCATTGAAAATCTCACCCATTTTCTTAGGTTCAATACACAACCTTCCTTATCCTTTAGTGGACTAACCCTTTCTCTAATTACCCTCTTGTCTCTTATATATGAATAAAAGGCCTTGGGATTCTCCTTAATTCTGCTCGCTAAAGTAATTGCATGACCCCTTTTAGCCCGCTTGATTCCTTGTTTAAGATTGGTCCTACTCTCCCGATATTCCTCCAGGGTCTGTTCTGTACTTAGCTGCCTGGACCTTATGTACACTTCCCTTTTCCTCTTCGCTCGTCACAAAATTTCTCCTACCATCCACAGTTCACAAATCTTACCTTTCCTATCCATTGTTTTCAAAGGAACATGTCTATCCTGCACTATCTTCAACCTATTTTTGAAAGCTGCCCACATATCAAATGTGGACTTCCCTTCAAATAGCTAACCCCTGTCCAGACTTCCTAGCTCCTGCTGAATTTTGATATAATTGATCTTGGCCAATCTTCCCTTAGGACCACTGTCATCTTTGTCTACAACTATTCTAAAACTTACAGACTTGTAGTCACTGTCCCCAAAGAAATCCCCCATTGAAACTTCTACCACCTGGCCTGGCTCATTCCCAAACACCAGGTCCAATATGGGTCCTTCCCTAGTTGGACCATTGACATACTGCTCTAGAAAGCTTTCCTGGATGCTCCTTAGAGCTGGATACTCCTTTGGTCTTTGGACCAAAGACTAAAACACTTAGTAGAAGACTCACGCCACTCCATCTACTCCACCTAAGAATTCCTGAAGACCATCAAAGACATTAAAATAGAAGAGGATGAAATAATGGTCTCCTTTGATATAACAACCCTGTTTATATCAATCAACGTTAACCCGGCCAAGGAAACACTGACTACAATATTAGAAGACCCAAAGACACATACACCAAACACCACTAACTTCATCAACAAGGACACTATCATCAAGCTAGTGGACCTATGCCTTATCACACACTTCACCTTCAACAACAAAACCTACACAAAAACCAACGGAACACCCATGGGATCTCCGATACCAGGGTTCTTAGAGACAGTAATGCAAAGACTTGAACAAACAGCTCTGCCAAGCATCCAACCCAAGCTTTGGGTCCGCTACATGGATGACACCTTTGTCATCACTAAATGAAACCTGCATCAGAACATTATTTCAATGAGCCACCACACACTGCAGCACAGGGGAACTACGCAGAGCAGAGGAAAATCACCTATGCCGTGTATTCAAAAAAGAATGGGTACCTAATGAATGCAGCCCACTGATTTCACAGTAACAAACCCAAACAAGCAGACAAAACACATCCAGAAATCCTAGCCACATTGCCCTACATCAAAGACATCTGCAAAATGACTGTCAGACTACTCAGATCCCTTGGCACCATGGTAGCCCACAAACCCACCAACACACTAAAAGAGCAGATAATGAACTTGAAAGACCCTATACAGACAACAAGCAAAGCTAATGTCATTTACAAAATAATGTGCAAGGATTGTAACAAACACAACATTGGACAAACATGCAGAAAACTAGCCACAGGATACATGAACACCAACTAGCCACAAAACAACATGACCCTCTCTCTCACTAGTATCCTCACATACGGATGAGGAAGGACACTACTTCAACTGGGGCAACACATCCATCCTAGGACAAGCCAAACAAAGACACGCACAAGAATTTCCAGAAGCATGGCATTCCAACCGGAACTCTATCAACAAACACATCAAGTTAGACCCCATCTGCCACCCTCTGAGAAAAGGAACAGGATGTGACATCACCACAGGAAATGGCATCACCAACCCAAAGAAATCCAAACATATAAATAAAAAGCAGGAATTATCAGCAGTGCTTTGCCTGAGGCCCACTAAAGATGTTACCTAGTAGGGTGACGAAATATCTGAAAATGAACCTTCCAGCTCAGTGAGCAAACCTAAATCCAAAACCCTTCTTAGTTCTCAGCAGTACTCATAGTGCTTCACTGCTCAAACCCTCCATAGTCTCCTCCTTTAGCACAGCCGATATATCATCCCTGACCAGCAATGTAACGTCTCTCCCATTTTACTTCCCTCCCTGTCCTGTCTGAGGCATTTATATCCTGGAACATTTAGTTGCTAATCATGCCCTTCTTTCAACCAAGTCTCTATGATCACAGTAACATCATACTCCCAGGCACCAATCCAAGCTCTGTGGTAGGAAAACAAAGTAAACACGGGGAAAATGTGCAAACTGCACACAGTCAGCCACCTGAGGCTTGGATTGAACCTAGATCTCTGGTGCAGTGCCAATCACTGAGCTACCATTCTTGCTCCTTGGATGCTGCTTGACCTGCTGTGCTTTTCCAGCACCACACACTCCATCCCAACTGCATGTCAGATTGCTAAAAGTACGTAAAAAGTATTTAAGTTGACAGCTGTTAAGATATTTGAAACTTGCCTTTCAAATATTTGGAATTAAAAAGGTTTTTAAAATGATTATTGCTATTTCATTCAGTCTGGTAAGAAAATGAAGGATGAGCAAGACTTGCAGTTCAGAATTTTTGAAAAGCTTTATAGCTCGGGTTGTGGATGTGGTCGTAGATTTGTTCGCTGAGCTGATGTGTTTTTCTGCAAATGTTTTATCAATTTACTATGTGACATCGTCAGAGAGTCTCTGATCAAGTGTTGGTGCTCTGTCCCGCCTGGTATTTATGTCTCTGTTTGTTGGTACTTCCGGTTCTGTGTCTGAGTGTATTGTATACAGGATCCAGTTCAATGTGGCTATTGATAGAGTTCTGATTGGAGTGTCAGGCTTCAAGGAATTCTCTGGCGTGTCTCTGTTTTGCCTGTGCTAGGATTGTTACATTGTCCCAACTGAATTTGTGCCTTTCGTTATCTGCATGGTCAGTTTTCTTCCTGTTTGTCCTGTGAATTGTACAGAGCCAAAAATACCGAAAAACAGAGATACATAAATACCAGGCAGGACAGAGAACCGACACTCTATTGAAGACGCATTGACGATGTCACCTAGTGAGGCAACAAAACATCTGCAGAAAACCATACCAAACAAATCTACAACCTGAGATTTGTAGCTCTTTATGACTGTTTGCATAACCTATCATTATCACATTGGGGTGAATCCCATCTCACAATTTGATTAACAGAGTCAACTGGGTTTAGGTTTTGTGAAGAAGCACTATGAATTCTATGTTTTTCTTTGCAAACATTTAAATGTAATATTTGTTTTCAACAAAGGAATATGAAATTGGTTGAATACCTATATTCTGGACAGGTTTATATGAATAAGAGCATCTCCTTTAATAATAAAGGCTGCAAAAGACACTTTGAGCTTTATTCTACCACCCCAGCATAGACCCTGAGATCTGTCCATGGTGGACATTGGGTGAGCTGGCGTGGGGGATTAAAGTGGTGAGGGTTGTTAATAGGGCATGGGTTGGTACTAAAGGTAAGGTGGCCACAGTCTTACCACATCATTGAGCTGTTCTCTCATTAGAAAGGTGACTGGTGGTGGTTTAAACTGAGGGATGCCACAGCTCAGGCAAGAGGAAAGGTTGAGGAGGAAAATGTTTCATGGTAACCTCAGGCACTGTAGGAATTGAACCTAGACTGTTGGTATCACTCCACACTACAAACCAGCTATTTAACCTACTGAGTGTACTGACCCTTCATTTGGAGCCATAAAAGGCAATGAATGTGGGTGAATGGATTCATAGATCAGCAATAGTGAATATGAGGTAAGTGAATAGAAGGTATTAGCATCAATAGGAGGTTATAAAGGGTCACAGAGGATAGGGTATAGGAGCTTGAAGTGATATGGGCTAGTGAGGAGCATTTCTTATATGTTGGTAAGGGTTAGGGTTGGGTTGTGTTTTATCATTTTTGTAAAAGCATTGATATGATGTTGGAGCAGCAAAGCAGCTAGACTCCTCCAGAGCCCTGCCACTTCAGAACACAAATCCCACCTTCCACGGCACTATCTCTTGCCTCAGGATGGCAGAGCCTTGACCCTGCATTAACAATCCAGGAACAAACATTCAGGCTGGAGCACTAGATGGAGTGGTCTGATTAAGTTGCCTTTTGAAAGTTGATATGTTTTTAAACCCTCTAATACCTCTGTTGCTAAAAAAAAGTTAGTTATTACTTTATTGCTATTTCTTCATAATCGCTGAATCAAAATTCTGGGACTTGCTCCTTGTTTGCATATGATACATCACAGGAACTGTAGTGATTTCCGCAAAGAAATTAAGGATGGGCAACTCTCTTTTCTTTAGTTCATGGGATATGGATATCATTGCTTGGAGCCACATATTAATTCCCACTTCCCCATGTGATTTTTTTTTCTCACAGATATGATGCTGGAACTGAAAAACTGGAAAACAATGAAAGCCTGAAAGCTGCTGGCCTTTTCTCTTAGAAAGGGAAGACCCTTGAGGTAACCTTAGATCTTTAAAATTACAAAGGGTGAATCCAGAGAGAGACCACAGAGTCAAACAACACAGGAACAGACGCTTATGTCCAACTCATCCATATCATCCAGGTTTCCCAAACTAAACTAATCCCATTTGCCTGCATTTGGCCCAAATCCCTCTAACCCTTTTCCATTCATGTACCTGTCCAAATCTCTCTTAATGTTGTAACTATGTCTGCATCTATCAGTTCCTCTGGCATTACACACGTGAACTACTTTCAGTATGAAAAGTTGCCCCTCAGGTCCCTTTTAAGTCTTTCCCCACTCACCTTAAACCTGTTCCCTCTAGTTTGGGACTCTCCCACCCTAGGGAAAAAAAAACTTTTGCTATTCACCTCATCCATGTCCCTCACCCCTCAACCTCTTATACTCCAGGGAAAAATGTCCCAGCCTATCCAACCTCTCCTTATAACTCAAACCCTCTAGTCCCAGTGATATCCTTGTAAATCTTTTCTGCAACCTTTCCAATTTTAAAATATCCTTACTAAAGGAAAGCAACTAGAACTGTACACAGTATTCCAAAGTGGCCTCACCAATGCCTCGTACAGCTGCAACATGACTCTCAACTCCTACACTCTGTGCTCTGACCAATGAAGGCAATCGTGCCATATGCCTTCTTCACCACCCTGTCTGTCTGTGACATCACTTTCAAGGAATTATGTACCTGAACCCCTTGGTCTCTCTGTTTGACAACATTCCCTAGTGCCCGACTATTAACTGAGTAAGTCCTGCCCCGGATTGCCTTACCAAGATGCAACACCTCACATTTATCTAAATAAAACTCCATCTGCCATAGAAAGTTGTCCAGAGCTAGTGGTTATGAACATAAATCCAATGAGCAATTCAGGAGTAAACATAGAAACATAGAAGGTAGGAGCAGGAGTAGGCCATTCAGCCCCTTGAGCCTGCTCTGCCATTCAATATGATCATGGCTGATCATCAAGCTCAATATGCTAATCCCACCCTCCTCCTATATCCCATGATCCCTTTAGCCACAAGAACTATATCTATCATTGCCTTCTTTCAAACAGTGTTTTGGCCTCAAGCACTTCCTGGTTGTGAATTCCACAGGCTCCCCCTGCCCACGTGAAGATATTTCTCATTGTAGTCCTGAAATGTTAACCCTTTATGCTGAAACGTTGCCTCCTGGGTTTGGACTCTCCCACCATTGGGAATACCCTACCTGTATCTAACCTGTCTAGTCTTGTCAGAATTTTATAGGTTTGTAAGATCTCCCCCCATTCTCCCGAACTCCAGTGAATATAATCCTAAACTACTCAATCCTTCTTCATGCAGCAACCCTGCCATCCCAGGAACTGATCTGATAATCCTTCCCTGCACTCCCTCTACAGCAAGGCCACAGAGAGCGGCTGGATGTGGAAGCCACTTTGGCAAGATATGAGAGAGCTGGTTAGATGTATTGATGGGTTAGCTAAGTAAGTGCATGATGGAGAAGAGAATAGAGGGTAATGTTGATAACGTGAGTGGAAGTAGGTCTTGGAACATTAGCACAGCAGAAAGGATATGTTAAGCTTGCTGCCTGTTTCAACATTCCAGAATTCCATCTAATGACTAGACTCCAGGTGACTGTTCGTGGAGTTTAACTGAATGCAAGAGAACACCTCCTAAGACATGACTTCAGTTCAGATTACACCCATAGGAAACATTAGCAAATGACTGCCAAAAAGTAGTATTTTCAGATGACATTTAGTTGGAGAAAAACTTAAAAGAGATATTTTGCAAGTCTATTTTAAACTCTATAAGGGAATATTAACAAATTGCTTCAGGTATCATTGATGTACAGAATTTTCCAACTTCTATTATAGCGGGGAAAATTCTTAAGATAGAGATATCTGTTATATTCACCAGACTAGTGGGCCAGTGCTGATGAAGTTTATCCCTTGAGCACTTCCTTAATGTTTTGCTGCTTTGGCCTCCAGCTATTCATGTTTTCCTTGTGCCCTGAATAGCGTATAGTGAACATTCTTTTCGTGCTTCTCTATGAAGTGGTTCATTGGAAGAGCAAATCTATTTCGTTCAAAGCACTCCCTCATATTAAACAATGTATCTTGGTTGAATTTGAATGTTTTTTTTAATTGTTTCTTTACTGAAGTTGAGACTGTTGAATCTGACCTTCCTGTTTGTAACCGATGAAGAGGTCTCGAGAGTAGCTCCATCAGCAATGACTTTCTGTAAAACCAGATTGAATGGCAGAAGTAAAGTGCTGTGCATTTAGCAGAGCCCATTGTTTATTTTGGACCTACTCTGAGATAACTGTTGGAATATTGCGTGCAATTCTGGTCTCCTTCCAATCAGAAAGATGTTGCGAAACTTGAAAGGGTTCAGAAAAGATTTACAAGGATGTTGCCAGGTTTGGAGGATGTGAGCTATCGGGAGAGGCTGAACAGGCTGGGGCTGTTTTCCCTGGAGTGCCGGAGGCTGAGGGGTGAGCTTATGGAGGTTTACAAAATTATGAGGGGCATGGATAGGATAAATAGGCAAAGTCTTTTCCCTGTGGAGGGGGAGTCCAGAACTGGAGGGCATAGGTTTAGGGTGAGAGAGGAAAGATATAAAAGAGACCTTAGGGGCAACTTTTTCATACAGAGGGTGGTATGGGTATGGAATGAGCTGCCAGAGGAAGTAGTGGAGGCTGGTACAATTGCAACATTTAAGAGACATTTGGATGGGTATATGAACAGGAAGGGTTTGGAGGGATATGGACCAGGTGCTGGCAGGTGGGACTAGATTGGGTTGGGATATCTGGTCAGCATGGACGGGTTGGACTGAGGGGTCTGTTTCCATGCTGTACATCTCTATGACTCTATGACTAAATGAGACAGCCCCTTTTGTAGAAACTAGTGAGAAGGTAGTGCGACCTTTCCTGTATTGGAAAGTTACTAGGCTCCTGTCAGAAATAAAATACACCTAATAATTTGATATTTGCTGCAACACAACAGGGAGATTTTATTTCAAAGCTATGCCCTCTGTAAAAGCTCAAAATAAGTTTCAAAAAGACCAGGAGCACTGGCTGATGACTCATCGGTGCCACATGAGTCATCTTCTAAAGCGACATTGTCCCAATGTGACATATACTATCTGTAATACAGAAGAAGGACTCTGTTATGAAAGCATTTACAATGTGTAAAAATTAGCTACATATATTATTTCATTATGCTACTTTTCAAAGTATTCCTCTAAGAGTTTCTCTTCACCTTTTAAAATGTTTCCATTGTTTAATGACTCTACTCTCTTTTCTGGTTACTCAGCCAGATTTCCATCTCTATCTTGGCCATACCTTGAACTTCATGCACACATTCTTTCTACCATCGGGACTCTGTGCCCAACTCAGAAATATTTCCTTCTTGCTTGCTTCATCCTCTGTCATATTGACACAACTTTCATCTTCCTGAAGGCACACCTCACCAATGTGTCTAACCCTGACCATCCAAATCATAACTGGTGACAACTATATTCATCAACCACTTCTAGCCTGCAATTTGGAACTCTCCACTGAGCCCCTAACAATCTGTAACATCACCTGCTCGAATACTTTTTCTCATTCTCCACATTCCCCTCCAAGTCATATTCCATTCTGACTGGGAATGATACTACTATTCCTTCATTGTCACTGAGTCAAAATCCTGGAACTTCCAAATGAATCATAGAATCCCTACAATGCGGAAGCAGGTCATTCAGTCCATTAAGTCCACACTGCCCCTCCAAAGACCATCCCACCTCCATAACCCTGCATTTCCCATGGCTAATCCACCAAACCTGCGCGTCCCTGGATACTTGAGCATGGCCAATCCATCTTCAGACTGTGGAAGGCAACTGAAGCATACAGAGGAAACCCAAGCTAACATGAGGAGAATGTGCAAAATCCACAAAGGCAGTGGCCTGAGGCTGGGATTGAACCCAGATCTCTGGCGCTGTGAGGCAGAAGTGCTAATCCCTGAACCAATGTGCCATCTCTATAATAATATTGCACACGTCAGCTCATCACCATTCAATGACAATTAGGAATAAACAGCAAATATTACTGTAGGGGTAAATAATTGGTCTGGACCACCAGCGATAATTCTTCAACATTGTGCTGTCCCAGAGGAAAGGCTGGTTAAAAAAAAAATCAAATACTTGGAAATGAACATACGGAGTGTACTGGAGCTCCATTTTGTAATATAAAGTCATCACGTCAAAGAGCTCTACAGCTTGGAAACAGATCCTTTGGTCCAACTCGTCCACGCCAACTAGATATCTTAATTAATCTCGTCATAATTTCTACAGGCTTTTCCTTCTGGGATGGAGTCTTTTAAACCCAGCAGAAAGAGCAGATGGGTTTTAATTTAATGAACTCATCCAAAAAGTCAGTACCTCCAAAATGTAGCTGTGTCATATCACTGCGCTGTAATCTTAGACTGGATTTTAGTTCCTGACCTTTTAAAAAGATGTGCTCAGTACTGTGAACTAGAATAGGAAAGGATAGAAATTGGAGAGTTGAGAGACGTGCACGCACAAAAATCATTTCTTAAATAATTTCTTTCAAAAGTCAAGGAAATGTTTAATTTGTCAGATTTGTGTGTGTTGTACATGCCTTGTCTTTCACAGGTTTGTCTGTATATAATGCAAAGTCATACATTATTAACTTTTCCCCTCATTAAATTAAATTGAAAATGCCAATTGTAATGGTAGACCTTAATAAGAGGGGCAGAGGGAATTTTTCACACCCTCCCTGTCAGTTGGATGAAATTCTAATCAAACCCCTGACTACGCAAAAGTCATTAAAAGAGCAGTATGATGAAAGTTTTTTCTTTAAAAAATGAGAGATTTTCAGCAACTAAGTGCACTGTGCAATTAGTTTAGTTCCTCAAGGACTGGAAGATAATGACATGTTCACTGGACAATGGAGTTTATTTTTCCAGTTGTAATTGTTCAAAGTTTTGCTTTTCTTCAGCAGAAGCTTAATCACGCTATTTTATGTGAGTTCACTATTTGCAATGCGTTAGAAGGGAACCAATTACCTCAAATATAACCACATGCACGGCAATACGATGTGAGATTTACCAATGCAACGGATTTCCTCAGCAATGAAGAAATGGCAATATATTGCCAAGGCAGCATGGTGTGTGACTTGGAGGGGAACTTGCAGAATGACAAAAATCTTCAAGCAGGAGTTACAGGTATTTTTAGGGTCTTAGCATAGAATTCCAAGCTGCAGTATTGAAATAGCCGATGGTCTGTCTGGAGTTTGCACGTTCTCTCTTTGTCTGCGTGGGTTTCCTCTGGTGTTCCAGTTTCCTCCCACAGTCCAATGATGTGAAGATTAGTTGGGTTGACTGTGGGATTATAGGGATAGGGTAGCGGGGTGGAATGCTCTTTGGGGTGGGTCAGTGTGGACCTGATGGGCCGAATGGCCTGTTTCTGCACTGTAGGGATTCTATAACTCTAAAATTGGTTGTCAGGTTTGGTATGTTGGCAAGGTACGTATTCAGGAAGGTGAAATTAGTGTCAAGAGTTTCTGTGGTACAAAGGATACAAGTACATGTTCTGGAGAACACTTAACTAACTCAAGTTATAGCCTTGGATTTTGCTGCGTGTGAGTGTTGGCTAGGATTTCAAGATTGCTCCTATTGTATCACATCATCTGAAGTTACTAAGAGTGATCAAATCAATTAGTGAGACATTGTAATATCATTAGATGTATCCTGTCCTGATTCCTATGAGTTGGTGCTGCAGGCTAGATTTTAATTTGCCCAAAACTAAATTCTATTGAACAGAGTTAAATTTAGACACTGTGTCACTGAGCAAAGTGGGTTAATTTTCGATGCTCACCTCTTGCTGCATTGTAAAGATAATCTTAAAAGAGAATTTAGACATTTTATCAGATATTTTGACCAACCAATTTCTCCTCCCAAAAGTTAATTGTTGGCCTCAGCTTTCAGAGTTCCACAGCATGATGCAACAAAGAATGAGGCCATTTAGCCCATTGTTCCAGTGCTGTCTCTTTGGCAGCGATATCCAATTAGACCCACTGCTTTCATCTTTCACCATCCCTACAAGTTGCTCATCTTTCAATATTCATTCGATTCACTCTGAAAAGTAGTAATTGAATCTACTTCCACTACCTGTTTAGAAATGACGAAACAGACTATAGACGGGAAGTGGAAGTCCTGGAAAAATGGTGCACTGAGAACAATCTAGGTCTCAATACCAACAAAACCAAGGAACTTATTATTGACTTTTGGCGGGATGTCACTCATGCCCCCCCTATACATTAACAGCACAGAGGTGGAATGAGTGGAGAGTGTCAAGCTCCTGGGAATGGTCATCCACAACGAGCTTTCTTGGACTTTTCATGTGGATGCACTGGTTACAAAGGCCCAATAATGTCTCTTCCTCCTCAGGCAGCTGAGGAAATTTGGCATGATGGCAAATACCCTTGCCAACTTTTATAGGTGCGCCTTCAAGATTATTCTGTCTGGATGTATCACCACCTGGTATGGCAACTTTACCATTCAAGATCGGAGACAGTTACAGAGAGTGGTGAACTCAGCCCGGACAATCACAAAGGCCAATCTGCCATGTTAAAGAATCCATCTACCAGGCCCGCTTTCAAGGAAAGGCCACCAGCTTTCTCAAACATCCATCCCACTCTGGCAATGCTTTTCTACAACCTCTACAATCGGGGAGAAGGTACAGAAGCCTGAACACACGCAACAGCCGGTTTCACAACAGTTTCTACCCTAATATTGTTAGAATACTGAATGGACTCACAAACTCTTAACATTTGCCTGTACTTGTGTTTTTGTTTACCTTTTATTTACCATCGATGCTACTTAACTCTGACATGCCTGTGTTGTTCGCAAGACAGAGCTTTTCACTGTGTCTCCATACATGTGACAATAAATTCAATTCAATTCAATTCAAAAATGTGTTCCAGTACAACTCATCCTATTGTTCCATTTCCCCCTTTCTTGTTGGCCTCCAGTTCTTTACAGATTGTTATTGGTCATTAGTGGTATTATCCCTGAGCTTTGCATCATTCTGTGGGATGATCCAAAAATACCCTTTACACAAAATCGAAGTCAGAAGTCTATGCAGACAGCAGTGATTCAGATTCCTGGCAAACTGAGTTGAAATATAAGACTGAACCACAGTAAAATAAGATACAACATTTACAGTTTAGGTCACCTTCATAGATCTGGTACTTTCATACATATCTTAGGCCATTTTTAATTCATAAATGCTCAAACTTTCAATGCAGTACCAATGTCTAATTAAAACAAAGAACTGTACTGTACAGATAGACTTCTAAGTTACCCAGGCATATCATTTGATAGCAACTTGTTCAGATGATTGTCCTTAAAATAATACCAATGCATCATCTGCTTGAATGATCTCATGTTATCTCATGTTATATCCGTACACACATTGGTATGGTATGAGCTGATTTTATTACTGGATTTGGGGTGACACAGTGGCTCAGTGGTTAGCACTGCTACCTCACAGTGCTAGGGACCCGGGTTCGATTCCTGCCTCGGGTGACTGTCTGTGTGGAGTTTTCACATTCTCCCCGTGTCTGCGTGGGTTTCCTCCCACAATCCAAAGAGGCGCAAGTTAGGTGAATGGGCCATGCCAAATTGCCCATAGTGTGAGGTACGTTAGTCAGGAGTAAATGTAGGGGAATGGGACTAGGTGGGTTACTCTTCGGAGGGTCGGTGTGGACTTGTTGGGCCGAAAGGCCTGTTTCCACACTGTAGGGAATCTAATCTAATAAATTAATTCTCAGGCTGAAATTTGGCTTATTAGATCATATTTTGTTCTTTTGTTTTAACATGGTGGTCTTTCACTGAAACTCATTCACACTTTACTACAGATTCAATTTTATCAATTAAACAGAAGATTACTTTGGGAAATAAATAAAGATAGCATGGAATAAACCAAGCCACTTACTTCTCGTGCAAGTATAATGATTTATAAACACAATAAAATATTAATCCATTTGATCCAAAAAGCACTCCTTTGCAGTATTCACACCAGGTTAAAAAAAACGTGCCTTCTCTATCACATCTATGGGCATTAACTTAACTGTTGATTCAGCTCTGGGTCTGTCAAATATGATAGCCTGTCCCTGGAGATCCATACAGCTGAGCTTAAACTTTCTAAGCTTCAAATAACCCCTTCAAGATTTTTAACCAAACACTTCTGATCTGTAAGTTTAAACTGTGCTCCTAACACAGATATACTCTATTTTCTAACCATTCTAAGCTAAACTTTGTTTTTAGGGACAGCTGTTTCTTATATTCAGCTTCAGCCACAGCTTCTGCAAAACTCCCCAAACCAAAAAGGACTTTTTCAATTTATCAGTATTTCCCATAGACAAAGAAAATCCAGTACCTTCTGAAATGAAAGCCTAAGGGGACTGCACAGGTTTCTTCGTTCATTTGTAAACTCTTCCAGTGAAGTAACAACATTATACACCAGGAACTCTCCCTGAAAAACAACCATTTTCAACTCAAAACATCAGCTCTGTTTGTCTCTCCACAGATGCTGTCAAACCTGTTGAGTTTCTCCAGTATTTTTTATGCTTGTTTCAATTTTACAGAATTCACAGTATTTTGCCATTACTCCCTCTCTTTCTTTTACAGTTTCTTTCTCTTGAAAGAATTCACTCTGGCTGCAGAAATATTTACATATTAATCATTTAACTCCTTCAGACACATAGATCAAATCCCACATTCCACTATTCAAATCCAAGCTGTAAAATAAAGGAGATTAAAACAGAAATAAATTATTTTCTTTAGATCACAAATATTAAGCATTATTGAAAATCCATATTTTATAACTTGCTGTATCAAAGAAAATTGCTCAATCATTTTCTTTAAAGCTTAATGGCAGAAAAGCTTTCAATTTGTTTACAATAATATTACAAAATCTGAGAGTGATTACAGCTTAGAAATTTGGTCCACTGACATTCTGCTGGCTAAGTATTCACAACTTGTTTTGTTTCCATTTTGCATGAATAGTTTCTCAAACCAGAGTTGTTTCTTGAGTGATAACAGGATATCAAGAATGAGAGAAAATACAAGAAAAAAATATCAAAACAAAGTAATTGCATTTTTTAAAAAGAAAGGTGTGAATTGCCTGGCTTAGACAAACACAAAGGAGACCAAATTAAACCCACGGTTTTTTCATCCATGTGCAATATCTATATGGCTAGAAAATAAATTAGCTGAATTTCAATTTTTGTTACATCAACTTTATTTTTCTCTGTGCCCTGTGGGATAAGTTCTTCTTTTGGGTATGTCTCTGGATTCTGCTCATATATGACCTATTTTTCATCAAACACTATATGATGAGTTTCTCCAGTGAAAGTCAGTAAATCCCAAATGACATTTTTAAAAATATCTACAGGACTCAGTCTATCTCTAAATACACAGCTGACAATGACTAGGGAGTTAGAAAGGAGAATATTAGCAGCAATCTTTCCAATACAACCATAACAATGAAGCTGAGTAAACTATTAAGCTAAGGGCTAATCCTCAAAGTTGCCCTATAAAAGGTTTCTTTCAGTTGTAAACTGAAACTACTATCACAGGTGGATATTTCTTGTGGAGTATAATATTGAATTCACAGCAATTATGACACATTGGAATTAAAGACTTATAGGGTAAACAAGGCACAGAATGCATCCAGAAATGGCATTCCTAACACAAATGAATTTATGTCAGATACATCTTGGCATTTCCCAAGCCCTGGATACAACAGCTAGATATATTTGTTTTAGGGAGCATTAATTAATTTAGAAAACCAGTATTTCTTTCGCAGCAAAATCTGGTGGCTTTACAAACCAACTACTTTTAGATTATAGGGTTAAAACACAGCTCATTAATATCACAGTATGTTGTGAATGTTGTGTTGTGACTGCTTTGTCTGATATCCAGCAAGAAAGAGAAAATATTTCAATACTGAAACACATTGTGTAAAGATTCTATTCATTGAATCAAGCAGTGCAGCTTCAGTCGCTGGTTATGGATAAGTTGGCTGAGAGACTTTTAGATTATTGTGTTAGCAATTTATATTTATTTATTTCTCTCTGCTTTGCTGCTAATACAAAAGAAGGTTCCTTGTGCACTCCTGTGTCCAATTTCATTTTTTTTGTTTTCCAAAACTGAATGATCTTCACAGAACTCTCACTCCACTTTGTAATGTCTGGAAAGGTTGACGATATTAGTAGGAGTACATTACTATAGATGCTGGAATTTGTAATGAAAACAAAAAATGCTGGAGATCACTGTGGGTCAGGCAGAAATCATGGAGAAAGAGTAAGTTAATGTTTCAAGTCTAAATGTCACTTCATCAAAGTTGATAATATTTCTGAACAAGTTGATTAGAAAATACCTCCAGAAAGATGTGAATCAATAAGGTGCAATGAACCTTGAGGTTCAGGCCCTTTTTCCAGTGTTGTTAATTTTGACATCGACAGGTCCTTGTTTATTGATGGTTTCATGAGCTTGACTCAGCCTGTTCAAAATATTACAGCAACCACATTAAGTTAGTATTAATCCTCTTCAAAAAGGTAGCTTTTGTTCTTGAAGGTCTCAGGTTTGTCAAGACAGAACTTGAGTATTTCTGAAGAAGACATATCTTTGTCGAAGGTTTTCATATTAACTTCACAAAACTACCAATACAAGGGGAAACCCAACATATGTCCTACACAAGGGGAGAGTGCTGCTTGATTGGGAAATGGTAGAAGTGTTGCCATGGGGAATGCACTGATTCATGATGAATGACACTCAACTGCTAGGCTTTGTTTAAATTTTAATCCAAGCAGGTTGCCTCTAATTGTTCTGGGCAGTGTCCGAGAAAAGAATCAGCAAATAGCATTCAATGATTTTGTTGAGACAGACTCAGTGCGTGCACATCCTTTCTCTGTCTGACGAGCATAGAGCCCTCTGTGTTAACATATGTAGATTATCAGTGGATGCAAGTGTAGCACACTGAAAGCTTGATTAATAATCTTACATTCTTTTTGCCAGCGTAATTCTTGGTATGTTCCATCACACTATCAGCAAACATTGTCAAATTGCAGGATCATGTTTAATGTTACACAATGTGTTGCAAGTTTTGCAAGTGCAGGATGATTTGTATGGTCAATATTTCACTTGTCGTAAACAGCCAAAAGGATATGCTGTTTGATACTTGCCTGTAACATACATTGGTCTATGTACCATATTGCTCTTTTGTATGATAGGCAGAACACCAAATCCACCACAAACGGTCAATCTGCTGCCATCTAGCTGAAACAATGTAAAATATGATTGTTATACTGGGAGAAAATGACTGAAAGAACTTTTCAACATGGTATTTTTAAGCAAAATCTGCCAAAGTCCTAGAGACAAAAATACATTATTAGTGACTAGAAAAGAAGATTTGGAGACTTGAAAACATCTATGCCTTATTCTCTTGTCTTCATGAAGGACTAACCTTGGCAAAAAAATGTCTTTTTTACTTTGAAGCAAAATCCTTATTCTGACCCTTTGTGTTTTGAGTGTGGAGGTATGAATGTGTGTGTGTTTCGGGTTATTAGAATGATAAACAATTTATATATCCATCTCTATAAGTCTATGTGCTGGATTTTTTGAGAAGTGAATCTGGCACAGATTGTCACTCTGGCCCTGATGGGAGTTGGGCAAGGATTTGGGTCCAGTATTGTCCATGTGGGGAGGGAGGGTGGGGTCTGGTGGGAGGGATGTGGTCCAGGCAGGCCCAGTTGGGGGGGTGGGTCGCAGTTGGGTCTGATCAGAGTGGGGAGAGGTTTTGATCCAGTGCAGTGGGACTGAAAGGGATCAGGTCCCAGGACAATGGGGGTTGGGAGAGCGTGAATACTGAACATGGTTCTTGAAGGGTGCAAGGGTCCAGGGGATGTGTACTTGGGAGTCTGGGAGAAGAGCATAGGGTAAGTTAATTATCTACTCTGAAGTTAGACTATGTATCTCAAAGTTTAATATTTTCTGAGTCACTACTTTACTTCATTTCATCAGAACCATCTGAATGTGCTGAGTCAGTTGGAGAATTTTGGAGGACTTTAGGGGAATTTCCCAACAAAATCTTCAATTAACTCAGCAATTTCTTGGTGTCTGCTACATTGGGAATCCCACTGTGTTTTATCTGTGCGTATGGTAACTGATTCACAATTTAATTGGAAGTTCTTCTTATAATAAATCGCTAATTCTGTATTGACTACAGAAGCCCAGTTGATGGATCTTTTTAGTTTAAATCTGGTCGAGAAAAAGCACTCAATTGAACTTGGAATGAGGTCAAAATACTTTTAAAATAGACTGTGCTCCACAGAGCTGTCTGACTGGAAAAGTGTAGCTCCCATTTCAGTCATCATGTAACTGGACATTTATAAGTTTCACTCACTGGGAACAAAACTAAATTGAGATTATGCAAACACATCTCACCTGATTCCACGCAGCTAGAACATTCGAAGATCTTCATTTCAGCTGTCTGGAAGTAAAATTATGTGACATTACCATCTAACCCATGTTGTCAGCTAAACTAGTCATTGTCTAAAAGGGTGGCACTGCAAAAGCACAGCAGGTTAGGCAGCATCCAAGGAGCAGGAGAGTTGGAGTCATAGTGTCATACAGTTGTACAGCATAATGTCACAAAGCTAGTCCCATTTTTTTTTCTAAATGCTGTTCCTTGGCTCAAGATGCTCTGCCCTTGTTTTTTTCAGGGGGGTAATAAACCAGGCCAGGCTGCGATCAGTCTGGTTTGGTACAGAGGTGAAAAGGATTTTGAGAGGTCTTTTGTTTATATGTAAACAGATGAGACTTCAGGCCAAAATGGTCATGTTTTAGAAGTAACCTGTATAAGGAAAAGGCAGTGGTCAGCTCTCTAGCTGAGCTGAGCAATTTAGTTCAGTTTTAAACTGGTGAAGTATTTAACAGGAAGCTGTGTAGAAACTCTCTCTCTTTCTTACCTTCAACTTCACTCTGTTAGCATGTGTTCCACTTATACTGGTTTTTAAGGGAATTTTCTGATTGGGACTGTTGTGTTTATTTGGACTAGCATAATCGATTCTCCTGTTCCTTGGATGCTGCCTGACCTGCTGCGCTTTTCCAGCAACACATTTTCAGCTCTGATCTCCAGCATCTGCAGTCCTCACTTTCTCCTTCCAACAGCATAATTAAGTCTAGTTTGGAAAGACTGAGTTCTGTCAGGGTTCTTTTATCTTTGTGTTTCATTGTGCAATTTTGTGAATAAATTTGGTATGTTTTAAAATCTAGCAGTCAACCTCGCTAACTTACTCTGCTAATTTGCACTGTAAACTTACTGAAATAAATTGTGAAGTTATGATCTGGGGTTGCTTGCTTAAGAATGTTTTGAATGGTCTGGCCTACTCCATAACTGATTGGGGGCTCTTGCAGGATTTTAGACAGTTAGTTGTTGGTGTTAATGTCCTTATTTTGGGTATTGGTTTGGTTGGATAGGCAAAGCTTGGAATAGTAATAGCTCTTTCAGTTGACAAAAGTTGTCTGGATGTGGATGTGGATGTGGTGACTTTAGAAGTTTTGCAAAAACTGAATAAGACCAAGTTGCAAGAATTAGCAGAGAAGCTGGAATTGGAACTGCCTGCTTCTGTGAGGAAAGGAGAGATAATTACATCAGTAGCTCAACATTTAAACTTCCTGGAGAAACCTTCAGATGGCAAAAATTCAATTGCAAATGAAGCACCTTGAGTTAGAGGCGAGAGATAAGGAAAGGGCAGCAGAAATGAAACAGTTTGAGTTACGATTCGAAGCAGAAGTGAGGGAAAAAGAGAGAGAGCAGAGAAAGAAAAAAGAGAGAGCTTTTTAACTTCAACAATTGACACATAAAAAGAAAAGACAGCTTAAAAAACTGGAGATAAAAGCTAAATGTAGGCTCAGTGAGGAAGTAATGAAAACTTATGTGGAAGAGCAGAGAGTTTAAGCAGCAAGTTTAGCAGCTGAAGGGGCTGATGATTATGAGCTGGTCCATAAAACACGGTTTGGCTTCCAGAATTAATTTCATGAGGGATAGAAATTGGGGCAAAGAGAAATCCTGACTTGGAAAGGGAAAGGTAGATCTCAGTGAAGATTATAAGATTAGATTACTTACAGTGTGGAAACAGGCCCTTCGGCCCAACAAGTCCACACCAACCCTCCGAATAGCAACCCACCCATACCCATTCCCTTTACATTTACCCCTTCACCTAACACTACAGGCAATTTAGCATGGCCAATTCATCTAACCTGCACATTTTTGGACTGTGGGAGGAACCCGGAGCGTCCGGAGGAAACCCACGCAGACACGGGGAGAATGTGCAAACTCCACACAGTCAGTCGCCCGAGGCGGGAATTGAACGCGGGTCTCTGGCGCTGTGAGGCAGCAGTGCTAACCACTGTGCTGCCCAATTTTTTTTTTTCTCCTTTCTCACACACACACACACTCTCACACACACTCACACACACACTCTCACACACTCACGCTCACACACAGACTCACACACACTCACAGGCACACTCACACTCACTCACAACACAATCTCACTCACAATCTCACACACACACAATCACACACACACTCTCACACTCACTCTAGGACTACCTAGAGATCCAGTTAGATCAAGGATCAAATGTCACATCCAAACTATTAAGGAGGTTATGGATAATTTGGGAATAAAACAATTCAAATCTAATGCGTACCATCCGCAATCACAGGGAGCGCTAGAGAGATGGCATCAAACACGAAAGACCATGTTGAGGGCTTATGGTCAGGATTATCCAGATGATTTGGAGAAGGGAGTTCCGTTTGTACTTTTTGTCATCAGAGATGTACCGAATGAATCGACCAAATTCAGTCCATTTGAATTAACTTTTAGGGATGAAGTAAGAGGACCGTTAAAATTGATTCAGGAGAAGTCAGAATTCAGAGACAACCCATTTGGACTAAGTTTTAGAGAACGATTAAATAGAGCTGGAGAGTTGGATAGACAGCAATTACAAGTATCACAGCATACAATGAAATTGGAAGTGGATAAGAAATCACAAATTCGCAATTTTGCAATTGTGGATAAGGTATTTGTGTTACTTCCAGTTCAGGTTAACCCCTTAAAAGCAAAGTTTAGTGGACTTTATCGAATTGAAAGGAAATTGAGTGAGGTGAATTACTTGATAAGGACTCTAGACAAAAAGAAATCTCACAGAGTGTGTCATGTGAATATGCTCAGAAGGGAAGGAAAGCAAGAGGAGAAGGTGTCAATGATTACAGCACAGAAGGAAGAACCAAGTTCAGAGGATTCTGAATTGGACATTCCTCAAATCAGATTGGACAATGAGGAAGTTATCAAAAATTGGGATAAATTATTGAGTTACCTTCCACAAGAAAATCAAAATGATCTGAAAGACTTATTCCAATCACATGGGGAGATATGTGGAAATAAACTGTGAAGTACTAACCTAATTGTGCATGATGCAGATACAGGCGATACTGTTCCAATTCAGCAACATCCTTATAGGCATAACCCTCTAAAGTTGGCACAGGTTCAGAAGGAGATAGAGCACATGCCCCAAGATGGCATAATCAAAGTGAGTTACAGTGACTGAAGCTTACCTACAGTCATGGTGCCAAAACCAGATGGTACCCAATGGTTATGTTTGGACTATCGCAAAAACAACAGGGTTACAAAGATTGATGCATATCCAAATCCACAGTTGAAAGACTGTGTCAAAAAAATGGGACAACAATTTACATTTCTAAGTGGGACTTGCTCAGGGCAACTGGCAAGTACCTCTGTCAGAGAGAGCAAAGGCAATTTCGGCTTTCGTAATGCCAAATGGACTATATCAGTTCAAAGTCATGCCATTTTGTATGAAAAATGCTCCAACCACATTTCAGAGACTGACTAATAAGGTCATTGCTGGATTTCCCAACTGTGTAGTGTATATTGATTACCTGGTGATTCTTGGTCACTCACGGAAGGAACATTTACAGCATTTATTGGACTTGTTCAATTGACTTCGGAAGGCAGGCTTGGTGGTAAATCGAGCTAAAAGTGAATTTGCCAAAGCCGAAGGAACCTTTCTGTGCCATGTTATTGGACATGGACAAGTGGCCCCACAGCATGCAAAAACAAAAGTAATTGGGGTATTTCCCACACCGTCATGAAAAAAGCAGCACGACAGTTCCTGGAGTTGAGTGGATTTTACTGAAAGTTTGTGCTGAACTTTAGCAGTGTGGCTGGTCCACTCACCGAATTGTTAAAAAAGGGCAAGAAGTTTCAGCGGACAGTGGACATTTGACATTTGACAGTCTAAAAACTGTCTTAACCACTGCCCCAGTATAAGCCACACCAGATTACACGAAGCCTTTCAAGGTGGCTTTCGATGTCAGTGATGTGGATGTCAGTGTGGTGCTTCCTGCAGGAGGATGACGAGGGGATAGAAAGACCCATTGGGTAATTTTCCAGGAAGTTGAGTGTTCACCAACAGAAATATTCAATGCTGAAGAAAGAGACTTTAAGCTTGGTGATGGCATTGCAACATTTCAGTGTTTATATTACTAGCAATACATCTGAGACAATCATATACACTGATCACACCCATTGACATTTGTATAAACATTTAAGGACAAAAACGCCAGCCTGTTCAGATGAAGCGTGTTGTTGCAGCCATTCAACTTGATAATTGTGCAGGTGGCAGGTCGTGAAAACATGATTGCTGATGTGTTATTGGGACTCGATTAAGATACGGAAGCATTCAGTGGTGGGTGCACCGCGGCCACCTTTTGGAATTGATAGTTTTTTTAAAGGGAGAGGTGTCACTAAGCTAGTCCCTTTTTTAATCTTAAAGCTGTTCCTTGGCTCAAGGAGACTCTGTCCTTGATTTTGTTCAGAGGGATAATAAACCAAGCCAGGTTCCAATCAGTCTGGTTTGGTATAGAGATGAAAAAGATTTTGAGAGGCCTTTTTTTAAATATGTAAACAGATGAAACCTCAGGCCAAAGCAGTCCTGTTTTAAAAGTAACCTGTATAGAGAAAAGGCAGTGGTCAGCTCTCTAGCTGAGCTGAGCAGTTTAGTTTCAGTCTTGAAGTGGTGAGGTGTTTAATAGGGAGCTGTGTAAAAACTCTCTCTCTCTTTCTGCCTTTCAACTTCAACCTGTTAGCATGTGTCCTATTTATACTGGTTTTTAAAGGGAGTTTTCTTGTTGGGACTGTTGTGTATATTTGGAACAGCATAATTAAGTCTAGTTTGGAACACTTTCTATCCATGCACCTATCCAGATGCCTCTTAAATGTTATAATTGTACCAGCCTCCACCATTTCCTCTGCAGCTCATTCCATACACACACCACCCCTGCATGAAAAAGTTCCTTCTTTGGTCCCTTTTAAATCTTTCCCCTCTCATCTTAAACCTATGCTGTCTAGTGTTGGACTTCCTTACTTGGGAGAACACCTTGTCTATTTACCCTATCCAAGCCCCTCATGATTTTATAAACCTGTATAAGGTCACCTCCCCAGTCTCCAACACTCCAGGGAATGGCCCCAGCCCATTCAGTCTCTCCCTATACATCAAACCCTCCAACTCTGGCAGTGTCCTTGTCACACTTTTCTGAACACTTTCAAGTTTAACAAAGCCTCTCCTGTTGC
>NC_057738.1:41950585-41955929 GCF_004010195.1 Chiloscyllium plagiosum
TCAATAATTTTATATAACTCAAAATACTCATTTACAAAATCAGAGACTTCGATTTCTCTCTATTTGCCCTTTCTGACTCGATCTCCCTCACAGTGCTGTTAAATTCACATTTATAATTTATAAACTTCAACATCTCTCTGTGATTGGCACATGTCCCTCCGAACATTTCTTATTCACATACTCATCCAAATGTATTTTAATGTTGTAATTGTATCCACATCCACCACTTCGTCTGGAAGCTCACTCCACACATGAACCACGCTCTGTGTGAAAAAAATGCCCCTCATGAATATTTAAAATCTTTCTTCTCTCACCTTAAAAATATGTCCCCTAGTCTTGAAATCCCCCACCCACGAGAAAAGATATGTGCCATTCACCCTATCTTTACCCCTCACTATTTTATAAATCTCTATAAGGTCTTTCTTCTCTCACCTTAAAAATATGTCCCCTAAGTCTTGAAATCCCCCACCCACGAGAAAAGATATGTGCCATTCACCCTATCTTTACCCCTCACTATTTTATAAATCTCTATAAGGTCACCTCTCAACCTCCTGCCCTCCAGTGAGAAAAGTCCCTGCCTATCCAGCCTCTCTCTATAACTCAAACCCTCCATTCCAGCGAACTCCTAGTAAATCTCTTCTTCATACCAGTGATGCACAACGTACAACAGAAAACCACAAACGTACACATTAATTGAGAAAACAAACCAAATACATTTTCAAACACAATGGTGTTAAATGGGCAATCGAGGACTAACTGCAACGTGTTTTGGTGATGTTGATTGAGGGGTAAGTATTGGTCAGCACTTCAGCAATGCAGAACTGTAAGATGCTCCAACCTGTGATTGAATAGCCACAGGTTTTATTAAATGTAAGGGATGACGTTTTATCTGGAGCTCTGCAGACTCAAAAATCCTGACAATATGTGAGATTCTAATGTGGTTTGCCTTTAGAGAGAGTATTAGTTCATGTGAGGCAATCTATAAGACCATAAGACCATAAGACATAGGAGCGGAAGTAAGGCCATTCGGCCCATCGAGTCCACTCCGCCATTCAATCATGGCTGATGCGCATTTCAGCTCCACTTACCAGCGTTCTCCCCGTAGCCCTTAATTCCTCTAGGCAACAAAAATCTATCAATCTCGGCCTTGAAGACATTTAGCGTCCCGGCTTCCACTGCACTCCATGGCAATGAATTCCACAGGCCCACCACTCTCTGGCTGAAGAAATGTCTCCGCATTTCTGTTCTGAAATGACCCCCTCTAAAGAGAAAGGTCCTAGGTTTAGGATAAGGGAGAGCAGATTTCAAACAGATGAGGAGAAATTACTTCTCGGAAAGGGTTGTGAATCTGTGGAATTCACTCCCCCACAGTGTGGTAGATGCTGGGACAGTGAGGAAATTTAAGGAGGAGATAGAGTAATTAGTAATGGATTGAAGGGTTATGGAGAGCAGGCAGGAAAGTAGATTTGAGACCGAGATGATATCAGTCATAATCGTATCAAACGGTGGAGCAGGCTCGAGGGGCCGAATGGCCTAATCCTGCTCCCAGTTCTTATATTCTTATTGTGAGCTGCTGTCACCATTACTCCTGTTGCACAGGCTCCTTAGCTTTACTTCATGTAAAACTATAATGAGCCATTTACTCTGCAGAAATAGTACTGTGTGATCTTTTGTTGCATTTAAAAGGGTAGTTGGTACATTGAGAAAAAACAGCACCTCTGACAAGAGCGGCACTCCCTCAGTACTGCCCTAGAGTGTCCTGATTGAAAGGGAAGCAGAAATGTTTAATTAAGGTTTTCTTCTCCAATTATTATCTGATGAGCATAAATCAAATTGAATCAAAAAATGTTGGAACACCAAAAGATACTATCAGACCTTATTGGGTCAGCTGCCTGAAAGATTCACCGTTTTCACCCATTGATCTGCACTTTCTCGACAGCTTCTTAAACGTTTCTTCAAATATGTATTTATTTCTGATTTATGGATCCTGCTTTTAGCATAACTTTTGGGAATGTTTTGCACAGTCGATTTAAATAATTTATCCTAACCTCATTTTTTCAGGATGATTTAATTTTGCGAGAGGTTATTTCGATAAAATGATGAGAATGGGTTGAATAAACATTCTGTTTGAGTCAGACAGGGGCTGGTTGTGAGTCTGATTTGGCCAGAATGTTGGGACTAACTGATAAGTTCAAGGTTGAAAGTGTTAAACAGATTCTTGCAGGTTAGTGGGAGAGCACTGAGTAGGCAGGATGCTCCTGGTCAACATGCAAGCCTTTCCCCTAAAAGTGGGAATGCATCTGCTAGCAGGTTGGCACTGCAGTATGGTAACAAGAATGGGACATCAAGTATAGACACAAACATCAGTAATAAACTTAAAAAGCATTTAGGTATCGGTGGGGGAGTGAGTCTTTATCAACAGCAAAGTAAATACAATTTGGTCAGATAAGATTCCCTACAGTGTGGAAACAGGCCCTTCAGTCCAACAAGTCCACACCGACCCTCCGAAGAGTAACCCACCCAGACTCATTCCCCTACCCTATATTTACCCTGACTAATGCACCCAACATTACAGGTAATTTAGCGTGGCCAATTCACCTGACCTGCACATCTTTGGATTATGGGAGGAAACTGGAGCACCTGGGGGAAACCCACGCAGACACGGAGAGAATGTGCAAACTCCACATAGACAGTCACCCGAGGCAGGATTTGGAGCTGGGTCCCTGGTGCTGTGAGGCAGCAGTGCTAACCACTGAGCCACCGTGCCACCCCAAAATAATTGCAGTTTCTAAATCCTTGGTGAGCATGATCTGAGCCCTGATTGTGTTGTCTTGCTGTTGTCCTGTTTCTTCAACATTCCCAAAGTTTGCAGATATTTTTTGAGTGATCAGTGAATGGTTGTTGTTTTAAGTTACTTTTTCACTGAGAAGTCGCCTATGAGGCTGATGAATGATTGAGAGACAGAGAGAAAGTATGTCCTACATTTATTGATTGGGAATCCATTTCTTTTCCCTCTTGCCCTGCCCTAAGAAGTTATTGTAGAATGTTTTTTTTATATATTCCAGAGTTTGCTCAATGGGAACCTCAAAGATGAACCTTAACATTTCTAACTATGTGAAATTATCACACACATTTTTGATGCTGATGCAAATGTCTGATTTCACTCTCTTTGGAAGAAATAATAATTGCAGTGTGGATGGGTTTTGTATCCCAAAGACTGTGTTCAGAAAGCTTGCCTCAGTCTGTGGTCAGATGATCACAGCAACCATTTTAGCTAAATATTTCTCTTTTATAAAAATCACTCTCATTTACAAAGACCTCAAGTGTCAGATGTTGGAATTTAAGTATCAAAAATTGCTGTTTACCATTATTGTAACAACTCATTGTCCTTGTCTTTCTGGGAGGTGGGAGTCAGAGTTTGTGAAGGTGCTGATGAGGATTGCATGCATCACTGATCGCTCACTCCCTGCAACGTGTCAAGTGGAGTGATTGATTAGGATTTTATGGATGCTGACAATCTGAAACAAACACAGAAAATGCTGGGGAAACTCAGCAGGTCTGGCAGCATCTGTGAAGAGACAAACAGAGTAAATGTTTCAAATCTGCGAGGACTTTCCAGCTCCTCAGATGCTGCCTGACCGGCTGTGCTTTTCCAGCGCCACACTTTTCGACTCTGACTCTCCAGCATCTGCAGTCTTCACTCCCTCCTCTGCTTCAGGACTGAAAGGCGTTGGAAAATAGTTTTTACTTAAACTTTTGACAGAGGCAAAGGTCCAGCGCAGAAGAAAAAGAGTTTGTTAATGATGGAAAAAAGTGGAGGAAAAGAAATGTAAAGTGGGTGTAAATTATGATGTGAAAGGGAGAGGATGGACCTTCAACTGAGAGCAAATAGACACAACAAAGACAAGGCTGTGGGGGAAGGGGTGGACATGCTGAGAAACAAAGAACATTCCGACATGATCAGATTCTGAAGTTACTGAATTCAATATTGAGACCTCGAGGCTTTGAAATGGCCAAGCGGAAAATGACGAATCGTTCATTCAGATGGTGTTGTGGCAGGTTAAGAATGTTGTAGCAGGCTCAGCTCAGAAATGTTCACATGAGATTAAGGTGGTTTATTAGGTAAAAACAAGGACTGCAGATGCTGGAAACCAGAGTCTAGATTAGAGTGGTGCTGGAAAAGCACAGCAGGTCAGGCAGCATCCGAGGAGCAGGAAAATCGACGTTTCGGGCAAAAGACCTTCATCAGGAATACAGGCAGGGAGCCTCCAGGGTGGAGAGATAAATGAGAGGGGGGCAGGGGTGGGGAGAAAGAAGCATAGAGTACAATATGTGAATGGGGGTGGAGATGGAGGTGACAGACCAGAGAGGAGGGTGGAGTGAATAGTGGAAAGGAAGATAGGCAGGTAGGACAGGTCATGACGGCAGTGCTGAGCTGCAAGGTTGGAACTGCGGTGAAGTGAGGGAAGAGGAAATGAGGAAACTGGTGAAATCCACGTTGATGCCCTGGGGTTGAAGTGTTCCGAGGCGGAAGATGAGGTGTTCTGGAAGATGAAGCATTCTTCCTCCGGGCGTCTGGTGGTGAGGGAGTGGCGGTGAAGGAGGCCCAGGACCTCCATGTCCTCAGAGTGGGAGGGGGAGTTGAAATGTTGGGCCACAGGGCGGTGGGGTTGATTGGTGCGGGTGTCCTGGAGATGTTCCCTAAAGCGCTCTGAAAGGAGGCATCCGGTCTCCCTAATGTAGAGGAGACCGCATCAGGAGCAACGGATACAATAAATGATATTAGTGGATGTGCAGGTAAAACTTTGATGGATATGGAAGGCTCCTTTAGGGCCTTGGATGGAGGTGAGGAGGAGGTGTGGGCGCAGGTTTTGCAATTCCTGCAGTGGCAGGGGAAGGTGCCAGGATAGGAGGGTGGGTTGTTGGGGGGCATGGTAGTCATGGAGGGAACAGTCTTTGCGGAAGGTGGAAATGGGTGGGGAGGGAAATATATCCCTGGTGGTGGGGTCTGTTTGGAGGTGGCGGAAATGTCGGTGGATGACTTCGTTTATGCAGAGGTTTGTAGGGTGGAAGGTGAGCACCAGGGGCGTTCTGTCCTTGTTGCGGTTGGAGGGGTTGGGTCTGAGGGCGGAGGTGCGGGATGTGGATGAGATGCGTTGGAGGGCATCTTTAACCACGGGGGAAGGGAAATTGCGGTCTCTAAAGAAGGAGGCCACCTGGTGTGTTCTATGGTGGAACCGCCCCTCCTGGGAGCAGATACGGCGGAGGCGGAGGAATTGGCAATACAGGATGGCATTTTTGCAAGAGGTAGGGTGGGAAGAGGTGTAAGCCAGGTAGCTGTGGG